>NC_084614.1:70214889-70379889 GCF_033978795.1 Nerophis ophidion
CAGTTTCCTTTTTTCTTTTCTTTAGTTATAGCGGTACTGTGCATAAGAGTTTAACGCATTTTGAAAATGTTTTACTCTTTCACATTAACAGCCTTTGGCTACGAAAACTTATTTGACATTTTATAAACGTGATAAAGACGTCATTGTTTTCTGTGTGATTCATGAGCAGTAATTAATAGTACCTATAGGTCTACACATAAAAAGGCACTAACTTACGTTTTTGTCGTTTTAACTTGGCCCCCCTAATTTTTTGGTTGTGTGCCCGCCACTTCAAAATAGTCTGGATCCGCCTCTGCTACCATGTTTACTACGACTGTGAATCTTTGGGCACCGCATGATTCAATTGGATTCGTGGGAGTAACGATTCGATTCAAAACGATTTTCGATTCAAAATCAATACTTTTTTAATAACATTGGGTGCGAGTTCTATGATTAATTAAATTCCTCCATAAAATAGATGAATAGCTCAGATCTTTTTTACTTAAAAGAAAACTGGTTTTGTTTAATAAAATTCTACCCAAATATTTTATTATGTCAAATACAAAGAAGGCAACAAGAGAAGTATGTGAACATTTCTCAGTATATTTGTACAGCATATATGGGCATATACATTAACAATATGACTTTTCTGAGTGGCTGGACGGGACTGAGTTAGAAAAAAAAAATTATTAAAAAAAAACAATTATCAATTTTTGACTTTTTTAATTGATTAAGAATTTTTACAAATGAGAATCGTGACTCACTCAAAAGTCAGATTTTTTTGACACCCTTTATGTTTACATTTTGTAAATGACATGACTAATACACAGGAAAACGTGTGTGCTTATTGGAGGACATTTAGATGTTAAGTGGCTATCCAGCTTTGCACAAGTAGACACGCTGCAGGACTGCCTGTATCAAAGCGCTGATATCGGGGATTTTAGATGCAAGCCTTGTTTTTTGCTGATATCAATATCGGTTAGTGAAACCGCTCATTTTTAAAACAAAATCGTCAACATAAAAAGTATTACATAAAATATGAATATGTTTACATCATGTTTTTCAATATCAGTAAAACAACAGCGGTTAGATTGCAATAAAAATGGAGATCATAACAATTAGCTGCGAGAATTTGCTCACTTGACCCAGCTCTGTTTGAAGTCTCCAGGACACGTGTGTGACAGGCAAAAAAGCTCATTTGGTGCCACCCACTGGTTTGCATGTACAAATCTCAACATCATTGGATCGTTCTCCCCTTTTATTACCCCAGTCAGAGCAGTTTCATGCTGTATTACTATGACAACCAGCAGTGCAGAGTTGTCATAGGACAACTATGACAACTCTGCATAGATATGAAATAGGACTGAAGATACATTAATAAAAATGTGGCATGTAAATAGACTTGAAGACTTGTCTTACTGCTTGTGCTTGTTTGATGAAATCCAGAATGTCTTCTTTAAGGGCCTGGTGGATCTTGGCGGGGCCTTTGTCATCCCACAGGCACACTGCATGGACATCTCTGTGGGGACGAAAAACACAATGTTGAGTTGTGAAAGTCCACCCCCTAACTTGGCAAGGTTTGATTTTCACAACAAACTTACGAGAAAAGGTCAAACCACTGCTGCTTGGTGACGGACTCTTGCCGTAAGAGCTTTAGCACGATGGGACGCATCAGGTCCCATTTGTCCTCAAACTGAAGGGAGCCTTTGTTCTGGAAAACAGGCTGTTGTTATGATATTGGAAGACTGAGCAGATGTGTAAAAATGAATCAAACATTTAATAATTTGATCTCGCCGAGGGTCACAAGGAAGCGGTATGCTTTCCTTGGAAGTATAAAACCAAGAATGACGACGGGATTGGGACGTTTAGTCAGAATTGATCCCATACCAACTGTGTGACAGCAACCTACGTGAAACACTACATTCTTACATACCTTTAGTATTGATCATCTTCATTTTCTTTTGCTTTTTGAAGAAGCTGTCATTCTAAGACTTTAATGACAAGCACCAAGTAGAGCTTATCTGCACATGATGTGCCGCAGAGCCTCAAACTTTTTCAAATTGGCGTAACAGCGTCAGTTACAAATGTGCATCACCGGAACGACGATAAAACTCGGTATGAACGTTGTGTAAAGCAAGGGTGCCCACACTTTTTCTGCAGGCGAGCTACTTTTCAATTGACCAAATCGAGGGGATCTACCTCATTCCTATACGTAATTTATATGTATTTATTTACGAAAGAGATGTTTTTGTTGACAAGTTAAAGGTGTTTATTGACAATGCAAGCATGTTTTAACACAGTGGTTCTCAAATGGGGGTACGCGTACCCCTGGGGGTACTTAAAGGTATGCCAAGGGGCACGTGAGATTTTTTTTAAATATTCTAAAAATAGCAACAATTAAAAAATCCTTAATAAATATATTTATTGAATAATCAACAAAAGTCCCCTTAATAACAGGAGTTCATAAGTTCATAAACTGTGAAAAGAAATGCAACAATGCAATATTCAGTGTTGACAGCTAGATTTTTTGTGGACCTGTTCCATAAATATTGATGTTAAAGATTTCTTTTTTTGTGAAGAAATGTTTTGAATTAAGTTCATGAATCCAGATGGATCTCTATTACAATCCCTAAAGAGGGCACTTTAAGTTGATTGCGTCTGTGTGTAGAAATCTTTATTTATAATTAAATCACTTGTTTATTTTTCAACAAGTTTTTAGTTATCTTTATATATTTTTTCCAAATAGTTCAAGAAAGACCAATACAAATGAGCAATATTTTGCACTGTTATACAATTTAATAAATCATAAACTGATGACACAGTGCTGTATTTTACTTCTTTATCTCTATTTTTCTACCAAAAATGCTTTGCTCAGATTAGGAGGTACTTGAATTAAAAAACATGTTCACAGGGGGTACATCACTGAAAAAAGGTTGAGAACCACACATACATTCCTTTCTTTCATGAAGACAAGAATATAAGTTGGTGTATTACCTGATTCTGATGACTTGCATTGATTATAATCAGACAGTAGTGCTGATAATGTCCACATTTTCAATGAGGAGTGAAAAAAGTCCTCCTTTCTGTCCAATACCACATGAAAGTGGTTGGTTTTTGGCATCTTATTTGTCCAGCTTCCATACTCTTTTTAATTATACACATTAAATAAAAAATAAAAAAGGCGGCAAACTCGGTAGATTGCTAGCTTGTGCACGACAGCTTTCTGAGACTCTTATTTTGTTGGCGCAGGCAGGATGAAGGAGCGCTTTTATTGTGAAGATAGAAACTGTGCAGTCGGTCTATAGAGTTTTGACTGTAGATACAGCGCAAGAGTCTGTTGAAATAAAAAGTGTTTCTCGCCTTCCTGTCGGTCATTTTTTCTTAATAATGAGCTCGCAGCAACCAGCGTCCTCTCACAAGACTCCAGGTGCCGTAAATGTCAATCAAGTGACGAAAGTGACGTATTGGTGAAGACTGATGATCGCTAATTTTTAGGTCAAATTTTTTAATGCCTGGCTGGCGATCGACTGAGACACCCTCCGCAATCGACCAGTAGCTTGCGATCGATGTAATGGGCACCCGTAGTGTAGAAAGTGCTATATATATCACAGAATTCTCGAATTTTGGCAATCTGTCTTTAAAGACAGCAGAGTGCTTCAAGTCATGTCATAGCGATGATCTTTGACTAGCATTTTGCCAGTAGGGCTTTAAAAATAACAGTACTCCTGTTATTAAGGGGACTTAAAATAGTATTTTTTGTAGTAGGTATTTAAAAACGGCAGTGCGTTTGTCTTATAGACGATCTTTGACCAGCATTTTTTCAGTGAGTTCTCAAAAACAGCTGAGCACTCCTGCTTTGAGGACAGTACAGAGCTTCCTCACATACGAGATCTTTGACTTACCTATTTGCAGGAAGGTCCTGAAAAGCCCACACCATGCTTTGGTCATAGAGAGCAGTGTTTCTTAACCATTAACCAGTATTGGGCAGAAAGCACGCCCCAAAAATGTTTCTTGGCTGTAATACACTTTTCCACCACTTGTGGCTACATTGACATCAAATAAACAAAAGAAGTCTGGTGCAGAAGTCATAGAGAAGTTTCTTAAGCCCAAGAATTATGACTAAAGGGACCTGTATGTTAGTTTACACTAAAATTGTATTGACAGTTATATAGGAAACATATATATTATCGTTATATGGATGGATATATTATCGTTAATTTAGTTAGAATGTATTTTTATTTTAGCACTGTGTAGTTATTTTTCATCAGTGCCTTATTTTGAAGTATATTTGATTCGTATTTATTTTTGGTAAAGAGGATCTCTTACTGTCATTTTTGTAATACGTTCTTGAAAACAGCAGAGAGCTCCTGTCATAGAAAGGATCGTTGAATAGTGTTTTTGCTCTAGGTCTTTAAAACATCACAGTACCCATGTCTTATAGAGAATCTTTAACAAGCATTTTTGCAATTTTCTACTCTTATAGCCAGACCTTTGTTTATTTCCGTAACTGACGGTTTCGGTCGGGACAAGGGGACGTACAACCTGTCCCACACCTGGGACAAAATCCTGAAGAGGCCGGACTGCAGATGGCGCTGTCAGCCTGCTACTACAAGCAGGAAAACAGCGCCAAAAACTGTTTAAATTAGCTGACCAGACTGTCAGGTACGAAAATAAACACAGGTCTGACTATAAGTCTGACAAAATCGCATCACCCTAAAAACAGCAAAATGTTTCGGTACGGGGGTTTCAGTTCGGCACGCGGGCGTCCCGAACGAGTTTGTAAGCAAAAGTCTTCACAAGCTGCTCTGCTTTCTGCCTCTGTGTCAGCAGCAAGCATTGTACCACCCACACAACCATCTGATTGGTTACATACAAAGCCATTCAGCAGTGCATATTCAGAGCGATGTAACAGCCAATCAGCAGTGTGTATTCAGAGCGCATGGAGTCAACGCTTCAGCGTCGAGCAGATATTCGTTTAGCAGGGGAGCAGCGGACAGCTTACTCTCCTCAAATTATAAAAAACACCTCCCAGTCACAACTACTAATATCACTATGAGCCCGTTGACCTTCTAGAAACTTAAACTGCAGCTCAGCTTGCTTGCAGTTCTGGCTTGAGGTGAAGGCTAATTAGATTTTAGCGTAACGTTAGCTCATTTTGCTGTGTGGGCGCGTGTGTGTGCGTGTTAGGGGCAGCAAAGCCCTGTCTGTCTATTATTTCATTGAACTCCATGGTGTTCAGGAATGAATAGTCTCTCCTATTGTTATTGTACTATTTTTTCAGCTATAGTTACATTAGTCCAGCGTTTCTCAAAGTGTGGGGCGCGCCCCACTGGTGGGGAATAGAGACATGACAAGTGGGGCTCGAGGAACGGGAGGAAATTTCACTTACATTTTTATTTTTTTTATTTTTTTACTATGCTTTCATTTTCTATACACACTGTAAATCACTTTGTGATTCTGTCTGTGAAATCCACTATATAAATAAATGTGAATTACTTATTTTTCCTGTAGGCTTTAAATTTCGAGGTAGGAGCGAAAGTTTGACAGACATAGTAACAGTAACTAATGGGGGCGGGGCTAAGCGGAACAAACTTTTGCGCGGATGGGTAGCAGGCCAATGTGTGGACCACAATTACACAAAATGGATACATTTGTGACTCGCACCTCAAAGCCTCAAAGGTCGTCGAGCCAGAGCCAGAGCCAGCGCCTGCATTACAACAAAAATCTGGCATCTGTGTGAGATAGGCTTTTCAGCTGTTGCTTCACTCAAAACAAAGTACAAGTCTCAGCTGAACATTGAGCATGGCTTAAGAGTGTCAAGCCTGCAACCCCGATTTGAAAAGCTGTGCAGTGCAAAACAGGCTCATTGCAGCCACTAATGCTGGAGTACTGTAAAACTCATGTTCACTTGCCCTGTCTTGCCAAATGCATAGCTCCTCCTTTTTTTTTTTTTTTGCAAAGATTGCAAAGTGGCACTTTTATTTTATTTATTATTGAACTTGATGCAAGTTATTTGATTTATTAATGAACTTGATGCAAGCTATAACACTTTTATTTGATTTATTATTGAACATGATGCAAGTTATAACACTTTTATTTGATTTATTATTGAACTTAAAGCAAGTTATAACACTTTTTTTGATTTATTATTGAACTTGATGCAAGTTATAACACTTGTTTTATTTATTATTGAACTTGATGCAAGTTCTTTTATTTATTATTGAACTTTATTATTTTATGTTAGTGAGTTTGAATGTATACAACTTGACGTTACTTGATGTTCAATAAATTTGAAAATGTTAAGCTTGGCATTAGCATTCTGTTGGGGTGATGGGGGCAGGTGGGGCTTGAAAACTCCCTCTTGTCCAAAGTGGGGGATGACAAAAAAAGTTTGAGAACCACTGCATTAATCATTAGTATTGTAGCAGCCTAGTTTTGAATGGCAGGGTCCCTGCTATCACATGTTAATAAAAATATGATATTTACACAAGGCGGATCGGTGCGGCGTCTTCAGTAATGCGGACGTTGTATCGATCCGTTGTGGTGAAGAAGGAGCTGAGCCGGAAGGCACAGCTCTCAATTTACCGGTCGATCTACGTTCCCATCCTCACCTATGGTCATGAGCTTTGGGTCATGACCGAAAGGATAAGATCACGGGTACAAGCGGCCGAAATGAGTTTCCTCCGCCGGGTGGCGTGGCTCTCCCTTAGAGATAGGGTGAGAAGCTCTGCCATCCGGGAGGAGCTCAACGTAAAGCCGCTGCTCCTCCACATCGAGAGGAGCCAGATGAGGTGGTTCGGGCATCTGGTCAGGATGCCACCCGAACGCCTCCCTAGGGATGTGTTTAGGGCACGTCCAGCTGGTAGGAGGCCACGGGGAAGACCCAGGACACGCTGGGAAGACTATGTCTCCCGGCTGGCCTGGGAATGCCTCGGGATCCCCCGGGAAGAGCTAGACGAAGTGGCTGGAGATAGGGAAGTCTGGGCTTCCCTGCTTAGGCTGCTGCCCCCCCGACCCGACCTCGGATAAGCGGAAGATGATGGATGGATGGATGATATTTACACAATAAACATCAACTACAGGCTTCCTAAATGCTGTAATAAATTAAGAATGATGAGTTGACTTGAAACTGTTTAATGTTGCACTTTTTATATGCAAAAGAAAGGTTTTTACATTTTATTTAATCAAAGCAACAACTTGAGGCAGTTTAATGTGGATTAACGTGAGCAGAATTATTATAGTGTCCCCAATGTTAAAAGGATAAAGCCATTGTTTACAAATTTAGTAAATAAATAACCCAAAAAATTATATTTTGGTGTTTTCATACTGTACCGAAAATGAAACGAACCGTGACCTCTAAACCGAGGTATGTACCGAACCAAAATTTTTGTGTATCGTTACACCCCTACGTACAAATGATTTTCAAAGCAGGACCCCACCCAGACATACAGTACTAGTATACAGCTTATGAAAAACAATATTTGTTGTTCTTGTCATTGTAGTGGGCCAAAACACTTACAGTATATTAGAAAATAATCACATGGAAGTTACTGCTGTCATTTGATTCTAATAAGAAATGTAACTTGGTATTTAGTCAGGTTTGGGACAGGTGTGCTGCAGGTGTGGCCACAGTGTGCACGTCTGATGTTGCTCACGTGCTCCACTGAATGCTCAATAGTGTTGTGTAGTTCGAACGAACGAATCTTTTGAGTGAACGTACTGAACCGAATCACTTCATGACCTGATTCGTTCCTTTCTCAGTTCAGTTGAGCTCCGCCGCGACCATGCCGGTATGAGTGGAACTGGCGCGAATCACGTGAATCACGTTCGCGAACGTACTGACACAGAGAACTGACTGTGTCGCGACGTGAATCACGTGGTTCACGTTCGCGAACGTACTGACACAGGGAGCTGACTGAGTCGCGACGTGAATCACGTGAATATCGTTCGCGAACGTACTGACACAGACAACTGAGGATGACGTCACATTGAGGATCTCGTTCAGTCACTTTGAGCGTCGTTCATTGGGTGCTGAGGGCTTGTGTCGTTCGCGAATTGACACACAGCGAGATCTGCCGCTGGGGAAGCTGTTACTGACTGACTCTTGATTCGCCGACCTGCACACATTTTTTTTTTCTATTTTTCATATCGTGTTTATTATATACCGCTTTTAGAGTGATCATAATTGTTTAAAAAATAAAAATAACCCACATTGGATGTGAAATAAAGAGTGATTTTTATTAAATTTTTAATACATTTATGTTTTGTTAGAAACATTACATGTTAAAATAATAAAATGTAATGTGAAAAAAGAAAACTTGGAACACATTTTAGAATCGTTTTTTCTATCTTGTCAAATCCACTATGACAGTCGATCGCGATCGACTGGTGGATCGCGATCGACCGGTCGATCTCGGGGGGTGTGTCAGTCGATCTCAAGCCAGGCATTAAAAAATATACATAAAAATGAGCAATCATCAATCATACCAAGACTTCACTTTCGTCAGTTGTTTGACATTCTCGGCACCCGAGGATCTTGTGAGATGACGCTGGCTGCTGCGAGCTCATATTTAAGAAAAAAATCACTAACAGGGCGGACGCAGAGAAACACATTTTATTTCTAGAGACTCCGTACCTACTGTCAAAACTCTAAAGACCGACTGCACAGTTCCTGTCTTCACCATAAAAGACCTGTTTCATCCTGCCTGTGCTAACAAAATAAGAGTCTCAGAAAGCTAGCGTGCACAAGCTAGCAAGCTACGGAGTTTGATGCCAATGTATTTCTCCCCCGCCCTCAGCGACCGCTTTCACACTTGCTTGCCCACCCGCACTCTCACTGACGTCACTCACCTGCTGCCAGACATTAAAGGGCCACACACATATGCTACTCTCATAACAAAGTGTTTAAAAACGAGTATGCAAGTTGGACAAATGAGATGCCAAGTCCAACAATTTTCATGTGGTATTGGACAGAAAGGAGGACTTTTTTTTTCCTCCATTTGAAAATGCGGACGTTATCAGCACCACTGTCTAATTCCAATCAATGCAAGTCATCAGAATCAAATACACCAACTTATATTCTTGTCTTCATGAAAGAAAGGAATCTATGTGTGTTAAACATGCTTGTATTATCATTAAACCCCATTAACTTGTTAACAAAAATGTCTCTTTCATAAATAAATAAACATAAATTATAAATAGGAATGAGGTAGATCTCCTCGACTTGGTCAATTGAAAAGTAGCTCACCTGCAGAAAAAGTGTGAGCGCCCCTGCACTATGAATTGTTAAAATATAATGTAATAATGTAGAAAATAATTGCATTTCAAACACATTTAAGAATATATTTCAATTTTGTTGTCGAGTCAAATGTTAAAATGTAAAAATAATAATACCATTTGTAAATTTGTATGTAATTTTTACCAATTTAAAAAACTTTTTTTTTATTTCATTTTGTTTTCAGGTCAATTTTAAAATGTCATGGACACCTCATGGAGAGGACAAAAAAAAAGAAGAAGGAAAAAAAAGAAAATAATACTTATTATCTTGTCAGATTCACACACACCGAGATCTGCCGCTGGGGAAGCTGTTACTGACTGACTCATGATTCGCACTCCCAACAGGTGTAAAAGTAAGTGCATCTCTATATTCCTTCAAAACGGCTCTAAAACAACACCTCCAGACAACTTCAACACTACTAATACCCTCCTCCATTCACATCCCATCTCCCCGGACTACAAACAACCTAATGTAAATAATCAAATGTACTTCTAATGTATATACTGTACTTGTTGTTATGCTATCTGAACTCACTATGTTCTCTGCTAGCTGTACATATCCTACTAAATAAGACCTACACTGTTTCAATGTCCACATTTCTCTGTTGATGCAATTGTTGATGACTGAAGTACTGATATCAACCAAAGCTCCTCATCCCACCCCCCGGATTGTAAATAATGTAAATAATTCAATGTATATACTATGATGATTAACCTGTGTGATGACTGTATTATGCTGATAGTATATATTTGTACCATGAATTGATTAAACTCCTCTCTGAGCTGCTACCTTACCGTGGTAGAGGAGTTTGCGTGTCCCAATGATCCTAGGAGCTATGTTGTCTGGGGGTTTTCATGCCCCCTGGTAGGGTCTCCAAAGACAAACAGGTCCTAGGTGAGTGATCAGACAAAGAGCAGCTCAAAGACTTCTATGGAATTACAACGAAATGAACCCAGATTTCCCTCGCCCGGACGTGGGTCACCGGGGCCCCGCTCTGGAGCCGGGCCCGGAGTTGGGGCACGATGGCGAGCGCCTGGTGGTCGGGCCTGTTCCCATGGGGCCCGGCCGGGCACAGCCCGAAGAGGCAACGTGGGTCATCCCTCCAATGGGCTCACCACTCATAGGAGGGGCCATAGAGGTCGGGTGCATTGTGAGCTGGGTGGCAGCCGAAGGCAGGGCACTTGGCGGTCCGATCCTCGGCTACAGAAGCTAGCTCTTGGGACGTGGAACGTCACCTCACTGGGGGGGAAGGAGCCTGAGCTAGTGCGCGAGGTAGAGAAGTTCCGGCTGGATATAGTCGGACTCACCTCGACGCACAGCAAGGGCTCTGGAACCAGTTCTCTCGAGAGGGACTGGACCCTCTTCCACTCTGGCGTTGCCGGCAGTGAGAGGCGACGGGCTGGGGTGGCAATTCTGGTTGCCCCCCGGCTCAAAGCCTGTACGTTTGAGTTCAACCCAGTGGACGAGAGGGTAGCTTCCCTTCGCCTTCGGGTGGGGGGACGGGTCCTGACTGTTGTTTGTGCTTACGCACCAAACAGCAGTTCAGAATACCCACCCTTTTTGGGTACACTCGAGGGAGTACTGGAAAGTGCTCCTCCGGGTGATTCCCTTGTCCTACTGGGAGACTTCAACGCTCATGTTGGCAACGACAGTGAAACCTGGAGAGGCGTGATTGGGAAGAATGGTCGCCCGGATCTAAACCCGAGTGGTGTTTTGTTATTGGACTTTTGTGCTCGTCACAGTTTGTCGATAACAAACACCATGTTCAAACATAAGGGTGTCCATATGTGCACTTGGCACCAGGACACCCTAGGCCGCAGTTCCATGATCGACTTTGTAGTTGTGTCATCGGATTTGCGGCCTTATGTTTTGGACACTCGGGTGAAGAGAGGGGCGGAGCTTTCTACCGATCACCACCTGGTGGTGAGTTGGCTGCGATGGTGGGGGAGGATGCCGGACAGACCTGGCAGGCCCAAGCGCATTGTGAGGGTCTGCTGGGAACGTCTGGCAGAGTCTCCTGTCAGAGAGAGTTTCAATTCACACCTCCGGGAGAACTTTGAACATGTCACGAGGGAGGTGCGGGACATTGAGTTTGAGTGGACCATGTTCCGAACCTCTATTGTCGAGGCGGCTGATTGGAGCTGTGGCCGCAAGGTTGTTGGTGCCTGTCGTGGCGGTAATCCCAGAACCCGTTGGTGGACACCAGCAGTGAGGGATGCCGTCAAGCTGAAGAAGGAGTCCTATCGGGTTCTTTTGGCTCATAGGACTCCGGAGGCAGTGGACGGGTACCGACGGGCCAAGCGATGTGCAGCTTTAGCGGTCGCGGAGGCAAAAACTCGGACATGGGAAGAGTTCGGGGAAGCCATGGAAAACGACTTCCGGACGGCTTCGAAGCGATTCTGGACCACCATACGGCGCCTCAGGAAGGGGAAGCAGTGCACTATCAACACCGTGTATGGTGCGGATGGTGTTCTGCTGACTTCGACTGCGGATGTTGTGGATCGGTGGAGGGAATACTTCGAAGACCTCCTCAATCCCACCAACACGTCTTTCTTTGAGGAAGCGGTGCCTGGGGAATCTGTAGTGGACTCTCCTATTTCTGGGGCTGAGGTCGCTGAGGTAGTTAAAAAGCTCCTCGGTGGCAAGGCCCCAGGGGTGGATGAGATCCGCCCGGAGTTCCTTAAGGCTCTGGATGCTGTGGGGCTGTCTTGGTTGACAAGACTCTGCAGCATCGCGTGGACATCAGGGGCGGTACCTCTGGATTGGCAGACCGGGGTGGTGGTCCCTCTCTTTAAGAAGGGGGACCGGAGGGTGTGTTCCAACTATCGTGGGATCACACTCCTCAGCCTTCCCGGTAAGGTTTATTCAGGTGTACTGGAGAGGAGGCTTCGCCGGATAGTCGAACCTCGGATTCAGGAGGAACAGTGTGGTTTTCGTCCTGGTCGTAGAACTGTGGACCAGCTCTATACTCTCGGCAGGGTTCTTGAGGGTGCATGGGAGTTTGCCCAACCAGTCTACATGTGCTTTGTGGACTTGGAGAAGGCATTCGACCGTGTCCCTCGGGAAGTCCTGTGGGGAGTGCTCAGAGAGTATGGGGTATCGGACTGTCTTATTGTGGCAGTCCGCTCCCTGTATGATCAGTGTCAGAGCTTGGTCCGCATTGCTGGCAGTAAGTCGGACACGTTTCCAGTGAAGGTTGGACTCCGCCAAGGCTGTCCTTTGTCACCGATTCTGTTCATAACTTTTATGGACAGAATTTCTAGGCGCAGCCAAGGCGTTGAGGGGTTCCGGTTTGGTGGCCACGGGATTAGGTCTCTGCTTTTTGCAGATGATGTAGTCCTGATGGCTTCATCTGGCCGGGATCTTCAGCTCTCACTGGATCGGTTCGCAGCCGAGTGTGAAGCGACCGGAATGAGAATCAGCACCTCCAAGTCCGAGTCCATGGTTCTCGCCCGGAAAAGGGTGTAGTGCCATCTCCGGGTTGGGGAGGAGACCCTGCCCCAAGTGGAGGAGTTCAAGTACCTAGGAGTCTTGTTCACGAGTGGGGGAAGAGTGGATCGTGAGATCGACAGGCGGATCGGTGCGGCGTCTTCAGTAATGCGGACGTTGTATCGATCCGTTGTGGTGAAGAAGGAGCTGAGCCGGAAGGCAAAGCTCTCAATTTACCGGTCGATCTACGTTCCCATCCTCACCTATGGTCATGAGCTTTGGGTCATGACCGAAAGGATAAGATCACGGGTACAAGCGGCCGAAATTAGTTTCCTCCGCCGGGTGGCGGGGCTCTCCCTTAGAGATAGGGTGAGAAGCTCTGCCATCCGGGAGGAGCTCAACGTAAAGCCGCTGCTCCTCCACATCGAGAGGAGCCAGATGAGGTGGTTCGGGCATCTGGTCAGGATGCCACCCGAACGCCTCCCTAGGGATGTGTTTAGGGCACGTCCAGCTGGTAGGAGGCCACGGGGAAGACCCAGGACACGTTGGAAAGACTATGTCTCCCGGCTGGCCTGGGAACGCCTCGGGATCCCCCGGGAAGAGCTAGACGAAGTGGCTGGAGATAGGGAAGTCTGGGCTTCCCTGCTTAGGCTGCTGCCCCCGCGACCCGACCTCGGATAAGCGGAAGATGATGGATGGATGGATGGATGGATGGAATTGATTAAAGTGGACCCCGACTTAAACAAGTTGAAAAACTTATTCGGGTGTTACCATTTAGTGGTCAATTCTACGGAATATGTACTGAACTGTGCAATCTACTAATAAAAGTATCAATCAATCAATCAATCAAAAAAAGACCTGCACACAGAACTGCTGCTGCAGAAGTGATTCGGTGAACGAATCTTTTGAACGAATCAACTTAAGGAACTGATTATAGTGATTTATTACAGTCAAAAGAACTGCCGATCCCATCAATAATGCTCAAGGAGTTTTGGCGTTTGCTCACACATGAAAAATCAGAGCATGGGTGTCAAACTCTGGCCCGCGGGCCAAATTTGGCCCGCCTTGAGGCAATATCAAATTAACATTAGAGCTGGCCCGGCAGGATTATACAGCGGCATTGCCGCTGTAACACCGCATTCACCGCTTATACTTATACTTTTATACTTTTAAACTTATATTTTCCCGGGAGAATCCCGAAGTTCAGTGCCCCTCCCGAAGATCTCCCGGGGCAACCATTCTCCCGAATTTCTCCCCGGACAACAATATTGGTGCCTTAAAGACATTGCCTTTAGCGTTCTCCACAACCTGTCGTTACGTCCGCTTTTCCTCTATACATACAGCGTGCCGGCCAAGTCACATAATATACAGTATTCGCCTAGTACACACAAACACACACACACACACAAAAGTGAATGCAAGGTATATTTGATCAACAGCCATACAGGTCACACTGAGGGTGGCCGTATAAACAACTTTAACACTGTTACAAATATGCGCCACACTGTGAAGCCACACCAAACAAGAATGACAAACACAATTCGGGAGAACAACCGCACCGAAACACGACATGAACACAACAGAACAAATACCCAGAACCCCTTGCAGCACTAACTCTTCCGGGACGCTACAATATCCACCCCCACTACCACCAAACCCCGCCACCCCCCAACCCCGACCACTTCATTATTTTATTTTCAAATAGAAAAGAGGCATAAAATTTTATTTTTTAAATTTTATTTCTGTGATGTTTTTTCGTTTGTTTTTTGCACTATTAGGTTATATAAGCGTTGTTTAAGCAAATCAGTGTAACAAACTGAGCAATAATTAACGTTTTATTCATTCACTTTCTCTTGCTACTTCAAGGCTTGAATGTTTGATTCATTCCTTATTGATATTTTACTTTCAAATTTATTATTGGCCTGTGGAAAAAGTTTATTTTGATATTTACCTCAGAAGGCTGCAAATAGTAAAGAGGCATTCAATTTTTATTTAAATTTTATTTGATATGCCATTTATATTTTTTAAATATTCTTATTATTTGGTACAAAATGTGGCTACTAGACTTTTGACAAGAACAAGAAAGTTTGATCATATTACGCCTGTACTGGCTCACCTGCACCGGCTTCCTGTGCACTTAAGATGTGACTTTAAGGTTTTACTACTTCCCTTTAAAATACTACACGGTCTAGCTCCAGCCTATCTTGCCGATTGTATTGTACCATATGTCCCGGCAAGAAATCTGCGACAAAGGACTCTGGATAATTAGTGATTCCTAAAGCCCAAAAAAAGTCTGCGGGCTATAGAGCGTTTTCCGTTCGGGCTCCAGTACTCTGGAATGCCCTCCCGGTAACAGTTCGAGATGCCACCTCAGTAGAAGCATTTAAGTCTCACCTTAAAACTCATTTGTATACTCTAGCCTTTAAATAGACTCCCTTTTTAGACCAGTTGATCTGCCGTTTCTTTTCTTTTTCTCCTATGTCTCACTGTCCCTTGTGGAGGGGGTCCGGTCCGATCCGGTGGCCATGGATGACGTACTGGCTGTCCAGAGTCGGGACCCAGGATGGACCGCTCGCCTGTGTATCGGCTTGGGACATCCCTGCGCTGCTGATCCGCCTCCGCTTGGAATGGTTTCCTGCCTGCTCCGCTGTGAACGGGACTCTCGCTGCTGCGTTGGATCCATTATGGATTGAACTTTCACAGTATCATGTTAGACCCACTCGACATCCATTGCTTTCGTCCTCTCCAAGGTTCTCATAGTCATCATTGATACCGACGTCCCACTGGGTGTGAGTTTTCCTTGCCCTTATGTGGGCCTACCGAGGATGTCGTAGTGGTTTGTGGTGTGGTTCGTGCAGCCCTTTGAGACACTAGTGATTTAGGGCTATATAAGTAAACATTGATTGATTGATTGGTATTATTTGAAACTCAATTTTGCATGTCACTATAAAGTTATATAAGCCTTGCTTGTTCAATATTCAATGCAAAACTTTTTGGGGTCCCTATTAAAAGGATAATTTTTTCAACCTTGGGCCGCGGCTTAGTTCAGTTTAAATTTTGGCCCACTCTGTATTTGAGTTTGACACCCCTAGATTAGAGGGTACATTGGCCACAAGTGCTGTGACACAAAAAACAAGAGGCAAAAGGTGCTTGCCAGGCTGTTTATGCCTAGAAAGAGACCAGCAGGGGGGTTTAGTGGCGGTTCAGCGTGCAGAAAATACCACGCAGTTGCCTTTTGCGTGGGTTTTTAGGGGGGCTGCAGTCAGCTGCAGATTCCTGACTTGACAGATGATATTCAAGCTTTGCGCGTCCACCGCTAATAGTTGCTCTTCTGCGTGGGTTGCGGCGGACAAAAACGCTGTTCACACCCGCCTATGTGGACATGCGTCCCCTCCACCGGCCCAGGACACAGTCTCCACGCCGCCGTGGGCGTCCTTTCCCTCTCTCTTCTTTAGGTGTTTAGTACCTCAGCCATTTAGACAAGCTAAATCTCAGACAGGGAGAGCTAATGCTAGCAAACTTAAATGCTCCCCGCCGGCGTCAAGCTGACGACCCACGGGGTTTGGGTGACTCGGGCGCTCCGTGAGCGGTGAGGCTTTATCGGCGACGCGACACCTTGTTGGTGACACGCACTTCGGTGGCCGTTAGGTGGAAATTAATTGAATAGGAGCGGGGGTCTTACCTTTAGCAAATTAGACGACGCCATGTTCCCTTAACTTATAGTCTCGCCGAATCTCGCGTGAACAGGCAGTGGGTTGTCATATTATTGAATCGCTCTTCAGTATTTACACTTACACCATTCGGATTTACACTATATGAACGGGACAAGTGGTAGGAAAAAATGGATGGACGGATGGATGGATGAAAAAAAATTGAAATAAATTTTACATTTGCTACCTCATTATATAATTGTCTAAGTCAGTGGTTCTCAAATGGGGGTACTTGAAGGTATGCCAAGGGGTACGTGAGATTTTTCAAAATATTCTAAAAATAGCAACAATTCAAAAATCCTTTAGAAGTATATGTATGGAATAAAACTTCACCAAAATAAGAAAGTAAGTTCATAAACTGTTAAAAGAAATGCAACAATGCAATATTCAGTGTTGACAGCTAGATTTTTTTGTGGACATGTTCCATAAATATTGATGTTAAAAAATGTTTTTATTTTTTTGGGGAACAAATGTTTAGAATTAAGTTCATGAATCCAGATGGATCTCTATTACAATCCCCAAAGAGGGCACTTTAAGTTGATGATTACTTTTATGTGTAGAAATCTTTATTTCTAATTTAATCACTTGTTTATTTTTCAACAAGTTTTTAGGTTTTTTAATATATTTTTTCCAAATAGTTCAAGAAAGACCACCACAAATGAAAAATATTTTGCACTGTCATACAATTTAATAAATCTGAAACTGATGACAAAGTGCTGTATTTTAAATATTTATCTCTTTTTTTTTCAACCAAAAATGCTTTGCTCTGATTAGGGGGTACTTGAACTAAAAAATGTTCACAGGGGATAAACCACTGAAAATAGGTTGAGAACCACTGGTCTAAGTCAGTGGTCAGGCGGGTCAGGAAAGTACCCGCACTCTTTTTTTTACAAAGCCACGCTGTTGTAACATGTGGCTTGGCATTGTCTTGCTGAAATAAGCAGGGGCGTCCATGATTACGTTGCTTGGAAGACAACATATGTTGCTCCAAAACCTGTATGGACCATTCAGCATTAATGGTGCCTTCACAGATGTGTAAGTTACCCATGACTTGGGCACTAATGCACACACATACTATATTGGATCCACTATGGACTGGACTTTCACCCATATGTTGGATCCACTATGGACTGGACTTTCACAGTATCATAAGTTAGACCCGCTCGACATCCATCGCTTTCCGTCTCCCCTGGAGGGTTGCCCACATATGCGGTCCTCTATAAGGTTTCTCATAGTCACTGTCACCGACGTCCCACTGGGGTGAGTTTTTCCTTGCCCTTATGTGGGCTCTGTACCGAAGATGTCGTTGTTGTTTGTGCAGCCCTTTGAGACACTTGTGATTTAGGGCTGTATAAATAAACATTGATTGATTGATTGATATATATATATATACACACACACACACACACACATATATATGTATATATATATATAAATATATATATTTATATAAATATGTATATATATATATATATTAGGGCTGTGAATCTTTGGGTGTCCCACGATTCGATTCAATATCGATTCTTGGGGTCATGATTCGATAATATATCGATTTTTTTGATTCAATGCGATTCTCGATTTAAAAACAATATTTTTCCGATTCAAAACGATTCTGTATTCATTCAATACATAGGATTTCAGCAGGATCTACCCCAGTCTGCTGACATGCTACCAGAGTAGTAGATTTAAAAAAAAAAAAGCTTTTATTGTTATAAAGGACAATGTTTTATCAATTGATTGCAATAATGTAAATTTGTTTTAACTATTAAACGAACCAAAAATATGACTTATTTTATCTTTTTGAAAATATTGGACACAGTGTGTTGTCAAGCTTATGAGATGCGATGCAAGTGTAAGCCACTGTGACACTATTGTTCTTTTTTATTATTTTTATAAATGTCTAATGATAATGTCAATGAGGGATGTTTAACCACTGCTATGCTGAAATTATAACTAATGATGATACTGTTGTTTATAATATTCATTTTTGTTTCACTTCTTTTAATTTGTTCTGTGTCGTGATTGTGTCTCCTCTCAACTACTCTGTTTATTGCAGTTCTGAGTGATGCTGGGTCAGGTTTGGTTTTGGAATTGGATTGCATTGTTATGGCATTGCTGTGTAGTGGTTTGTTGGATTAATTAAAAAAAATAATAAAAAAAATCAATTCTGAAACGTACAACGTATTCGATTTGATTCGTGTTCGAATAGATTTTTTCCCACACCCCTAACACACCTATATATATATATATATATATATATATATATATATATATATATATATATATATATATATATATATATATATATATATATATATATATATATATATATATATATATATATATATACAGTGGTTTCATCTGACCACATGACATTCTCCCAATCCTCTGCTGTATCATCTATGTTTCCATTTTGGTATAAACTCAACTCGTCGTGTTTGGAGGAAGAAGAATACTGAGTTGCATCCCAAGAACACCGCACCTACTGGGAAGCATGGGGGTGGAAACATCATGCTTTGGAGTTGTTTTTCTGCTAAGGGGACATGACGATTGATCCGTGTTAAGGAAATAATGAATGGAGCCATGTATCGTGAGATTTTGAGCCAAAACCTCCTTCCATCAGTGAGAGCTTTGAATGGTTGACCAAATACTTATTTTCCACCATAATTTACAAATAAATTCTTTCAAATTCCTACAATGTGAATTCCTGGATTTTTTTTCACATTCTGTCTCTCACAGTTGAAGTGTACCTATTATAAAAAAATACAGACATCTGTTGTCATTTTAAGTGGGAGAACTTGCACAAGTGGTGGCTGAGTAATTACTTTTTTGCCCCACTGTGTGTATATATATATATATATATATATATATATATATATATATATATATATATTGAAATATATATATATACACACACACACACACACACACATACATATCCATACATATATGTTTGTGTGTATACATATATGTGTTGTCTTATATAAATGCATTCCTAATGAAGAACAAGCAGAACAAGAGGCAGGAAATAAGTAATCTAGTTTTCCCTATTGATGTAATCACTGCCATGGCTTTTGTTTATCTTTGGTCACAGTCACACTCTGAAGGGATTTGTTTATTCACGGGAATTGTGCAATTGTGACAGGTGTTGATTTCGATTAAATCAATTTGCTGTCTTACAACTGGCCTCACGCTACTTCTGTTGGTTGAGGATTATTAACTGCAGATTTTGTAAACTAGTCAATTTAGTGAGGAATTTTATATATATGTGTTTCTATTTTATATTTATATTTGATATTAACATATGCTATCTAATTTCAATTTATTTGTCAGTGATGCTGTCACCCCCGATCCAAAGTTATATTCTAATCATTTTAATCAGCTTCCGTCGAATATTGTTTTGTTATTTACCACATTGTTTACTTTTGGCACGGTTGTTTTGAAAGCCTTCCTGAATTGTGACGTAAATACAACAAAACATTCTGATTGGTCGAGACAGTAGTGACGTCATCGCCATGTGACACATACGTGCTAACACCAAACCGGGAGCAACGCGAGGCTTGCCAGCTAATCGAACAAATGCTTAAACTGACAAGTTGGGGGTGAAAAAACAAATTAACCGAAGCGTTTAATAGCCTTGCTGGACATAAATGTCTCAATGGACGTCATATTCGAGGGAGGAGGAGGAGGAAGAGGAGGTGAGACATGCCTCTTCCGCTGTGGCAGCATGATAAAACTTGAAACAACACGCTGCCCAAGGACGGGATCATAGAGCTTCTGGACTATTGTGAAAGGTCATTGTTTTACATTTAAAACTTTAAAGGTGAGCTTGCTTGACCATCTTGTCTTTCACAATGTTGTCATCTTAAGTTGTTGCTATTCATACAGTGCCGGCATTTTATTTTAATTTTTTATAAGTGCTCATTCATAATACAAGATGTACTAAAATGCATAATTATTAAGGTATTTAAAAAGTGCCAGAATGTAACATATGGATTCTGTTCATAGTTTGCTGTAGAGCAGTGCTATTCAACCTGCGGCTCGCTGGCCAAATCCAGCCCGGAAATGACGTCAGATGAACCCGCTGGTTCACTTTAAAGGGGAACATTATCACAATTTCAGAAGGGTTAAAACCAATAAAAATCAGTTCCCAATGGCTTATTTTATTTTTCCAAGTTTTTTTCAAAATTTTACCCATCATGGAATATCCCGAAAAAAGGGTTTAAAGTGCCTGATTTTCGCTATCTGTAAATCCACCGTCCATTTTCCTGTGACGTCATCTAGTGATAACAATACAAACAACATGGCGGATAGCACAGCAAGATATAGCGACATTAGCTCGGATTCAGACTCGGATTTCAGCGGATTAAGCGATTCAACAGATTACGCATGTATTGAAACGGATGGTTGGAGTGTGGAGGCTGATAGGGAAAACGAAATTGAAGAAGAAACTGAAGCTATTGAGCGAATAGCTATTGAAACTATTCGGTGATCGCCTTCTAACCAACGATTGCATCTTTTGACCAGACCACTAGAGCAACTTAAATCCGTTGATTGGTAAGTGTTTGTTTGGCATTAAATGTGGGTGGAGGGAAAGGCTGGATGCAAATATAGCTACAAATGTACATACAGCTAGCCTAAATAGCATGTTAGCATCGATTAGCTGGCAGTCATGCCACGACCAAATATGTCTGATTAGCACATAAGTCAATAACATCAACAAAACTCACCTTTGTGATTTCGTTGACTTTATCGTTGGGAATGCATCTGCTTTGAGTGTCGCAGGATATCCACACATCTCTGTGCCTTGTCTGTCGTAGCATCGCCGGTATAATGTGCAGACCAAACAAGGGACTTTCGCATCTTTTGAGAATGGTGCAGCTTAAATCCGTCGATTGGTACGTGTTTGTTTGGCATTAAATGTGGGTGGAGGGAAAGGCTGGATGCAAATATTGCTACCAATGAGGCATAACGATGCAATATTTACATACAGCTAGCCTAAACAGCATGTTAGCATCGATTAGCATGCCGTGCTAATCGATGCACACTCCACCTAAATCAACTTGAATCCGTCCCTGATCGTGTTGTTACACCCTCCGACAACACACCGACGAGGCATGACGTCTTCAAGGTACGGAAAACAGTCGAAAAAAACGAAAATAACCAACCTGATTCGACTCGTTTGAAATGTGTTTGAGAAAATGGCGGATTGATTACCTATGTGACGTCACGTTGTGACATCATCGCTCCGAGAGCGAATAATAGAAAGGCGTTTAATTCGCCAAAATTCACCCATTTAGAGTTCGGAAATCATTTAAAAAAACATATGGTCTTTTTTCTGCAACATCAAGGTATATATTGACTCTTACATAGGTCTGGTGATAATGTTCCCCTTTAAAACTGTGCAGTAGGCATACTTGCCAACCCTCCCGATTTTCCCGGGACTTTTCCGAATTTCTCCCGATTTCCACCCGGACAACAATTTTGGGGGCGTGCCTTAAAGGCACTGCCTTTAGCGTCCTCTCTCACCTGAAAAGGAGAATATTATATATGTCCCCTTTATCCATAGGTTTATCTATAACCCATAAAGTAGGCAGGCACAGAGCTATTTCTCACTATGTGTTTATTCCAGCCGGCACGTTAATTCACTGACACACAACGTCCGGATTCCCATCATGCATTGCTTTAAAACTAGGGCAAGTAGTAATGTCCAAAAACATAAGAGAGACGAAGCAGAAGAACGAAGAAGAGACATGGCGACGACGAGTTACAAACCCCGTTTCCATATGAGTTGGGAAATTGTGTTAGATGTAAATATAAATGGAATACATCCATCCATCCATCCATTTCCTACCGCTTATTCCCTTTCGGGGTCGCGGGGGGCGCTGGCGCCTATCTCAGCTACAATCGGGCGGAAGGCAGGGTACACCCTGGTCAAGTCGCCACCTCATCGCAGGGCCAACACAGATAGACGGACAACATTCACACTCACAATGATTTGCAAATCCTTTTCAACCCATATTCAGTTGAATATGCTACAAAGACAACATATTTGATGTTGAAACTGATAAACATTTTTTTTTGTGCAAATAATAATTAACTTTAGAATTTGATGGCAGCAACACGTGACAAAGTAGTTGGGAAAGGGCATGATCACCACTGTGTTACATCACCTTTTCTTTTAACAACACTCAATAAACGTTTGGGAACTGAGTAGACACATTTTTAAAGCTTTTCAGGTGGAATTCTTTCCCATTCTTGTTTGATGTACAGCTTAAGTTCAACAGTCTGGGGTCTCTGTTGTCGTATTTTAGGCTTCAAAATTTTCAATGAGACACAGGTCTGGACTACAGGCCGGCCAGTCTTGTACCCACCCTCTTTTACTATGAAGCCATGCTGTTGTAACACGTGGTGTGGCATTGTCTTGCTGAAATAAGCAGGGGCGTCCATGATAACGTTGCTTGAATGGCAGTATATGTTGCTCTAAAACCTGTATGTACCTTTCAGCACTAATGGTGCCTTCACAGGTGTGTAAGTTATCCATGCCTTGGGCACTAATGAACCCCCATACCATCACAGATGCTGGCTTTTTAACTTTGCGCCTATAACAATCCGCATTGTTCTTTTTCTCTTTCTTTGGAGGACACAAATGTCCACAGTTTCCAAAAAACATTTGAAATGGGGACTCGTCAGACCACAGAACCCTTTTCTACTTTGCATCAGTCCATCTTAGATGATCTCGGGCCCAGAAAAGCTGGCGCCGTTTCTGGATGTTGTTTATAAATGGCTTTCGCTTTGCATAGTAGAGTTTTAACTTGCACTTACAGATGTAGCGACGAACTGTATTTAGTGACAGTGGTTTTTTGAAGTGTTCCTGAGCCCATGTGGTGATATCCTTTAGAGATTGACGTCAATTTTTGATACAGTGCCGTCTGAGGGATCGAAGGTCACGGTCATTCAATGTTGGTTTCCGCCCATGCCGCTTACGTGGAGTGATTTCTCCAGATTCGCTGAACCTTTTGATGATATTATGGACCGTAGATGTTGAAATTGTGCAATTGCACTTTGAGAAACGTTGTTCTTAAACTGTTTGACTATTTGCTAACGCAGTTGTGGACAAAGGGGTGTACCTCGCCCCATCCTTTCTTGTGAAAGACTGAGCATTTTTTGGAAAGCTGTTTTTATACCCAATCATGGCACCCACCTGTTCTCAATTAGCCTACACACTTGTGGGATGTTCCAAATAAGTGTTTGATGAGCATTCCTAACTTTATCAGTATTTATTGCCACCTTTCCCAACTTCTTTGTCACGTGTTGCTGGGATTAAATTCTAAAGTTAATGATTATTTGCAAAAAAAAATGTTTTATTAGTTTGAACATAAAATATTTTGTCTTTGTAACATATTCAATTGAATATGGGTTGAAAATGATTTGCAAATCATTGTATTCCGTTTATGTTTACATCCAACACAATTTCCCAACTCATATGGAAACGGGATTTGTATAAGAAATACTTCTTTATTTAACCAGGTAAAGACTCCTTGAGATTAAAATCTCTTTTTCAAGAGCGACCTGACAAAGGGGGCGGCAAAAACAAAGTTACAATTAAGTTAAAACTGCCATAAAATCCTGGCTCAGCTCAACCTCTACTTGGTCTGAACCAAAATTGATGCCAAGCAACTCTACAAAGCATCAAACAGGTTTATATATGTGGTTATAGTGTATATATATTTTCTCATTCTGTTTTGCACACTCTTGGAGTCAACTTCTGGATAGATAGATAGATAGATAGTTAGTTACTAAGTTAGTACTTTATTGATTCCTTCAGGAGAGTTCCTTCAGGAAAATTTAAAATTCCAGCAGCAGTCTACAGAGTTGAGATCAATTAAACATTAAAAAGTAAATAATGGGGTTATAGTGGAAACAAAATTGAAAAATATTACAATAAGAGTAAAAAGCAACAATGAGAATAAAAATATAACAGTAAAATAAGAATATAAAAAGAGAAACATAGTCATGTACCCCCTACCCCATTTTTCGTATATATTGTTTTTCAAGTCACCTGGCATGTATACTGTGTATATGTACATAATTTATCCATTTTTTTAAACATATTTTTTTTTATATACATGTTACAGGTTGTATATATTTTATTGTTGAATGTGTCAAATGTGATGCATATTTAATGGACCACAATGGGAAACAAGTCTTTTGGCTTTTTGTGCCATCCATTTGCCTTTTTAAAGCATTCAATTCTTTAGGATGTCAACCAACTTTTCAATCAATCAATCAATCAATCAATCAATCAATCAATCAAACAATAATAATTATTTTTGTTGTGTGACTATCAGAAACTAATTAGTCATTGAGAGTGGAAAGCAGGGCTCTGTCTGACATGCAACATGAAGTCATTACTGGCGTTTTGAAGGTGGTTTATTTTCGCTTTGAGTAAAATACAACACATTACATGCAGCTGGATTTGCAGTCATTTGGCGGTTAACAGAAGTAACGGGCACCCTACCTCACTCTCTCTCCATACAAGACAAAAAATTCAAAGGCAGGTGCAGGTTTTATTCATCCAGCCCCACGCACACTCCGCCCACACCCACGTAGCCACACCCACTACCTCAGGTCACAAGTGAGAAACAAATCCCTGCCTCTACATTTGTATTGCATTATTCATCCATTTTCTACCACTTGTCCCTTTCGGGGTCGCGGGGGGTGCTGGAGCCTGTCTCGGCTGCATTCGGGCGGAAGGCCTTTTACACCCTGGACAAGTCGCCACCTCATCACAGGGCCAACACAGATAGACAGACAACATTCACACTCACATTCACACACTAGGGCCAATTTAGTGTTGCCAATCAACCTAGGGACGGCGTGGCGCAGTGGGAGAGTGGCCGTGTGCAACCCGAGGGTCCCTGGTTCAAATCCCACCTAGTACCAACTTCGTCACGTCCGTTGTGTCCTGAGCAAGACACTTCGCCCTTGCTCCTGATGGGTGCTGGTTAGCGCCTTGCATGGCAGCTCCCTCCATCAGTGTGTGAATGTGTGTGTGAATGGGTAAATGTGGAAGTAGTGTCAAAGCGCTTTGAGTACCTTGAAGGTAGAAAAGCGCTATACAAGTACAACCCATTTATTTATTTATTTATCCCCAGGTGCATTTTTTTGGAGGTGGGAGGAAGCCGTAGTAAACGGAGGGAACTCACGCAGTCACGGGGAGAACATGCAAACTCTACACAAAGATCCTGAACCCGGGATTGAACTCCGAACCCTTATATTGTGAGGCACATGCACTAACCCTTGTTCCACCGTGCTGCCTATTTACTGAATTATATGTTATTATAGAGTTGTGTGAGCAGATACCTCTCAGCTCACACAACTCTCTCAGAATTTACAATATTTACAATAGAATAAGAAGATGTACTGCATTATATGTTAGTCTACTTTAAAAATGGTTATTCTGAGAGAGTTGTGTGAGCTGAGAGGTATCTGAGAAAAATTGTCTTTAATGATTGTCTGTAATTGTTTGTTGTGTAACTTGTCCTGTGTTGTACCGTATTTTGTCCATTTTAAATGTCTTTGGTCCCCCTTGAAAATAAGATTCTGCATCCCCAGGGGTTTTCCATTAATAAATTCTAATTAAATTCAATAATAATTACAACAAGATAATACAAGCGATTAAGTAATACCGTATTTCCTTGAATAGCCACCGGGGCGCTAATGAATTTAAAACCTCTTCTCACTCCTGCACTTACCAAAGGCATGCGGTAAAAGTAAGCATGCGCTAATTATTTGAAAACCTCTTCTCAATCTGGCACTTACCAAAGGCATGCTGTAAAAATTTGAGTTTGATGTAAACTTGGACCTTATATCCTACTGAATAGCTCTTAATCTTCTTCCATTTATGCGATTTCAAATTACCGGTATTGAAATAAGCCTCCTCCATTTTGAAAATGATGACACGGGAAGTGTCACTCGTGACGTCACGAGTTTGACCAGCCGGTAGTACTAAGCATGCGCTAATTATTTTGCGAAGCGAGTTTGACCCGGCAGTAATTCAAGGCAGGCGCATACTATATGCCCTACGGCAATTCAAGGAAATACGGTAATTCACTTTAATAGCAAGTTTCGTTTTTTGAACCATGTTCCTAAAACACCTCAGTACTCCCGCTGTATTAAGGATCTTTGATTACTGTTTTTGCAATTGGCCGTTTTTAGAAACATCGAGCATCTCTGACACGCAAGTGGTTTGTACCCCTAAAAGTGAATTCTTCCTTACTTGATATGATACAGTTATTGGAAACATGAGCCATTCCATTGCAAATGGTACCATGCTCTCCTTAATTAAAAAAATATCCTTAAGTCTTTGTCTCCCTCCTTTTTAATCTTGTAAAGCTGACAAGCAATGGAGGGCCAAGTGGAGGAGAAAATGTGTGGGAAACTGAGGGCCACCTGCGTCGTGTTCAATTCCAAGCTGAGGGGCGCCTTTACGTGGTGAGTTGTGCAAACACGAACCTCATCTCTTTGTAACTTTCTCTGAGGGAGTGCTGAATTCAAAATCTGTGGTTTGAATGATCCTCTCGTGCTGCTGTTTTTGGCCTTCCCTCCAGGGATCTGCTGAAGACCCTGGTCATGGGCCAGGTCTTGTCCTTGTTGATCTGCGGCACAGCGGTGAGCTGTGAGTACCTGGCCATCGCCGGTGTTCAGACGCCCATGTTGCAGAGCTTCCTCAACTACACCTTGCTGCTGCTCGTCTACACCACCATTCTTTGCACCCACAAAGGTATCCCAGACCATTTTTGATTTTAGTTTATTTGTCAGGGAGAAATGCTGTGCACAAAATTACATATTTATCACAGTCAATGCCATAATATGTGTACATGTGTTGCATATGAAGTTTGTAGCATTACAGCATATGCTAATATATTACATCAATATTTACAAATGTATAATCATAATACAAAAGCAGCGCAGAACATCACAAAAACGCACATCATTCAGCAACTAAATATTTCGGTGCTGCAGTGCATGTGAGTTTGTATGTATTGCGTTTTATGGTTTTGACTCGGGGGTTACATGTTTGCTTTTATTACAGCCAGTGTTTAAGCTTTCTTATTTTATTTTTAAGGATTTATTGTTGTGCCTTGCTATGACATTTTTTTGTGTTTAAAAAAAATAACAAAAAAAAAACATCCATCTCGTACGCCAAAAAATCGCTTAATTAAAGACTCAAACGCAGTTTTGTTTTCAAACTGTGTGTAATGTTGAATTGGCAAAAAATATTGAAAATATTTATTAAATAAAACCACTGCCTTGTTTTTAATGAACACAGCAGCCTACCAAGCTACTGTATTTTATTGTTGATCATTAGGGTGGTTCTTGGAAAGCCAAGTTTTTTCTGAGGTGGTATTTGGTGAAAAACGTTTGAGAACCACTGTGGTAATTTATGAAATAAAATATGAAATAGTTGATGAAATGTTTCATTAAATTGAATATAATTTTATATATATAGAGTATATATATATATATATATATATATATATATATATATATATATATATATATATATATATATATATGTGTATATATATATATATACATATATATATATATATGCACAACCTATATTTGTATTTAATAAATTTTTTAATAATTTAATTGTATTTATGTTGCATTGACACTTCAATGTGCTACAACATCATAAAATAAAGTAATTAGATTAATTAAAAAAAACTATATTTCAAGTTTCAAACAAATGAATTGACCATATGAAAAATTATTTGACATTTTACTGAGTACATTCATATTCAGTGATGTACTGTATTTTGATCATCATGTACAAAAACATGCACCAAAGACATGCACCTGGGGATAGGTTGATTGGCAACACTAAATGGTCCCTAGTGTGTGAATGTGAGTGTGAATGTTGTCTGTCTATCTGTGTTGGCCCTGCGATGAGGTGGCGACTTGTCCAGGGTGTACCCCGCCTTCCGCCCGATTGTAGCTGAGATAGGCGCCAGCGCCCCCCGCGACCCCAAAAGGGAATAAGCGGTAGAAAATGGATGGATGGATGTACAAAAACATGTCTTTTTTTTTACACGCTTTGCTGGAAATTCGTATGTTGAGAGAATGCAGTTCCCCTTAAAGGCCTACTGAAATTAGATCTTCTTATTTAAACGGGGATAGCAGGTCCATTCTATGTGTCATACTTGATCATTTTGCGATATTTCCATACTTTTGCTGAAAGGATTTAGTAGAGAACATCGACGATAAAGTTTACATCTTTTGGTCGCTAATAAAAAACCCTTGCCTTTACCGGAAGTAGCAGACGATGTGCGCATGACGTCACGGGTTGTGGGGCTCCTCACATCCTCACATTGTTTACAATCATAGCCACCAGCAGCTAGAGCGATTCGGACCGAGAAAGCGACAATTTCCCCATTAATTTGAGCG
Source organism: Nerophis ophidion (assembly GCF_033978795.1). Taxonomy (NCBI): domain Eukaryota; kingdom Metazoa; phylum Chordata; class Actinopteri; order Syngnathiformes; family Syngnathidae; genus Nerophis; species Nerophis ophidion. Next base: position 70,243,741 of record NC_084614.1, read on the forward strand.
AGGATGAAAGATTCGTAGATGAGGAAATTTAGAGTAAAGGACTAGAAAAAAAAAAGGCGAGGGCAGTGAGAGCGATTCAGATGTTGTTAGACACATTTACTAGGATAATATTGGAAAATCCCTTATCTGCCTATTGTGTTACTAGTCTTTTAGTGAGATTATAAAGTACCTCAAAGTCGAAGGGCTGTGGCTACGGGTGTGTTGACGCCAGAGTCTCTGAGGGAAGTCATGCAGCAGCAGCAAGACAGAAGCTCCGCTGATGTCTCCGGTAAGAGCTGACTTATTACCACAATTTTCTCACTGAAAACTGCCGGTTGACATTTGGTCGGGAACCATGTTCGCTTGACTGCTCTGAACCATAGTAAAGCTTCATCTTCGGGAATTTTAAACAAGGAAACACCGACTGTGTTCGTGTGGCTAAAAGCTAAAATCTTCCCACCTCCATCTTTCTACTTTGACTTCTCCTTTATTAATTGAACAAATTGCAAAAGATTCAGCAACACAGATGTCCCGAATACTGTTTAATTATGCGATTAAAGCAGACTACTTATAGCTTGGATCGGGCTGGAAAATAATGTCCGCTACAACCCGAGACGTCAAACGCACGCGTAATCATACAAGTCATCATACCGCAACGTTTTCAACACGACACTTTGCGGGAAATTTTAAATTGTAATTTAGTAAACTAATAAGGCTGTATTGGCATGTGTTGCAATGTTAATATTTCATCATTGATATATAAACTATCAGACTGCGTGGTGGGTAGTAGTGGGTTTCAGTAGGCCTTTAAGTCCTGCAGACGGCCGTAATGCTTTTTGTAATGATTTGCGGCATGGTTATATCTTGGATGTGGTGCGTCACTGCCCCACTTTGCTCTAAATAGACGTTGAATTGAAAAAGAAAGTAGATGACTAAATCTGCCCCAACATGTAAAGGTCATTAACGTTATATGTCATTGTTTGCGTCGACAGGGAATCGCAACATCTTTCAGGTGTTGAAGACCAAGTGGTGGAAGTATCTGCTGATGGGTCTGGCAGATGTGGAGGCAAACTACACTGTGGTCATGGCCTACCGCTATACCACGCTGACCAGCATCCAGGTATGAGAAAAACACTTTTAACCATAGTATAAAATATTAGTATTAGGAGGGTGCTGATATAACTTTTTCACTTTGGACACTAAACCGATATCGGAGCCTTGTCTAGGGGACTGGATACGATATTAGCAAGAATCTGTAATACTTTTATTTTGTGGGGTGGAATGTTAGAAACTGTTTGATCAAGTGAAATTACTCAGAGAATGATAGTCAATATGAAAAACACTAACACAAGGTATGAAAAACACTCATCTAATAATTCATTAAGTTAGGCTAATAAGTTGAATAATGCGGACACTTTTGTTACTGGACACTTTCTAATATGCTTCTATCCTTGGAGACATTGTATATGTAAGTAAGATGTAACTATAATTATTTGATACCTGATTATATTGATACTTTTTTTTAAAACTGAGATGTTGTTTAATGAAGGACACTTATTACCTATATCTAAGTTCAATCAATCAATTCCTTTATTGTTATTGTCATAATAACACTTAAGTCATACATGTCATTGAGATTTTGTTGTGTGCTATAGTCTATAGCAGGGGTGCCCACACTTTTTCTGCAGGCGAGTTACTTTTCAATTGACCAACTCGAGGGGATCTACCTCATTTATATATATCATTTATATTAATTTATTTATGAAAGAGACATTTTTATAAACAAATTAAATGTGTTTAATGATAATACAAGCATGTGTAACACATATAGATGTCTTTCTTTCACAAAGACAAGAATATAAGTTGGTGTATTACCTGATTCTGATGACTTGCATTGATTGGAATCAGACAGTAATGATGATAACGCCCACATTTTCAAATGGAGGAGAAAAAAAGTTGTCCTTTCTGTACAATACCACATGAAAGTGGTTGGTTTTTGGCATCTAGTTCATCCAGCTTCCATACACTTTACAAGAAAAACATTGGCGGCAAATTCCGTAGCTTGCTTGATTGACATTCACGGCCTCCGAGGGTCTTGTGAGATGACGCTGGCTGCTGCCAGTTCATTATAATGAAGAAATGACAGAGAGGAAGGCGAGAAACACTTTTTATTTCAACAGACTTTCGCGCCGTCCCTTCCGTCAAAACTCTAAAGGCCGACTGCACATTTCCTATTTTCACAATAAAAGCCCTGCTTCATGCTGCCTGCGCTAACAAAATAAGAGTCTCGGAAAGCTGGCGTGCACAAGTGATGTGCACGCCAGCTTTCTGAGGGATCGCTTGTGCACGCCAGTTTTCCGAGACTCTGTATTTAGTTAGCGCAGGCAACATGGAGCAGGGCTTTTATTGTGAAGATAGGAAATGCGCAGTCGGCCTTTAGAGTTTTGACGGAAGGTACGGCGCGAGAGTCCGTTGAAATAAAAAGTGTTTCTCGCCTTCCTCTCGGTCATATTTTCATAATAATGATCTTGCAGCAGCCAGCGTCATCTCACAAGACCCTTCGGTACCGTGAATGTCATTTAAGTGACGTCTTGGTGAAGATTGATGATCACTAATTTTTAAGTCTATTTTTTTTAAAAGCCTGGCTGGAGATCGACTGACACACCCCCCGCGGTCGACTGGTAGCTCGCGATCGACGTAATGGGCACCCCTGGTCTATAGCCTATAGTTTACCATGTTAACTTTTTCTAAATTGTCACTAAAATACAAGTAAAGACCAACCTTGTGTGTTTATTGGAGGACATTTACTGTCGGTGTTAATTGGCTGTCAAGCTTTCCACAAGTGAACGCGATGCAGGACTGCATGTATCTGAGCTTATGTCGGAGATTTTAGATGCAAGATGCTTATTTTTTTGCTGATATCTGACATACAATGTCAATATCGAATCGGAATACCCCTATTATGTTATCCTGAGTTCATTTGGATATCTGAAAGCCTCCTCTCCACTAGACTTGGACTTAGACTTCCTTTTTATTGTCATTCGAATTTGAACTTTACAGTACAAATAAGAACAAAATTCTGTTGCATTAGCTCTTTGTAGTGCAGGATAAAACAAAAAAGCAATAAGGTGCAGATATAAACAAATAGATTACTGTACAGATAAATACATCGCACTTTTTCCACATGCGTCCATGTTTATGGATGTATGTTATATCGTCTTTTTTATTCCAGTGAGTTAATCCATTTTGGGGGGAGTTGAGGGGATAATTTAATTATGATGCGTTCAAGAGTCTTACGGCCTTTGGGAAGGAGCTGTTACAGAACCTGGAGGTTCTGCTACGGAGGCTGCGGAACCGTTTCCTAGAGTCCAGCAGTGAAAACAGTCCTTGGTGGGGGTGGGAGGAGACTTTGAAGATTGTCTGAGCCCTGGTCAGGCAGCGGCTTTTTGCAATCTCCTGGATAGGAGGAAGAGGGGTCCTGATAATCTTTTCCGCCATCCTCACCACTCTCTGGAGAGACTTCCAGTCTGAGGCATTGCAGGCTCCAGTCCAGACAGAGATGCTGTTGGTCAGCAGGCTCTCTATAGTGCCTCTGTAGAATGTGCTGAGAATTGGGGGAGGGAACTGTGATCTTTTCATCCGACGCAAAAAGTGCATGCGCTGCTGAGCTCTTTTTACAAGAGCTCCGTTGTGTAGGGACCAGGTTATATTGTCAGTGATCTGCTTACCATCTCCACCGCTGTGCCGTTGATGTAGAGTGGAGCGTGGCTGGACTTTTGCTTCCTGAAGTCAACGATGATCTCCTTGGTCTTTTTGACATTCAGGACCAGGTTGTTGGTTCTGCACCAGTCAACCAGATAATTCACCTCCTCCCTGTAGTCCATGTCGTTATTGTCACGGATGAGGCCCACTACTGTCGTGTCGTCCGCATACTTCACAATGTGGTTAGTAGTGGACCTGGCGCAGCAGTCATGAGTCATCGACGTGAACGGCAGCGGACTCAGGACGCAGCCCTGGGGGGAGCCGGTGCTCAGGGAGATGGCACTGGAGGTGTTGTTACCCACTCTCACAGACTGGGGTCTGTCTGTGAGGAAGTCAAGCAGCCAGTTGCATGGGGGGTACTGAATCCAAGGGAGGCCAGTTTGCTCACTAAATGCTGCGGGATGATGGTGTTGAATGCTGTTGAATGCTAAAGGCTTTACCTCTAATAAATAAATGCACCGCTCTGCAGTTGTGCGATAACATTTTAACACAACCTGTGTTCCAGCTGCTGAACTGCTTTGTCGTGCCGGTGCTGATGCTCCTGTCCTGGTTCCTCCTGAAGACCCGCTACAAGTTGCTCCACTTCATCGCCGTCACTGTGTGCCTGCTGGGCGTGGCCGCCATGGTCGGTGCCGACATCCTGTCAGGGAGAGACCAGGGTTCCAGTAAGGACACTTTTGTGGCTCGGCTTCAGCGTCCCTCCTCCGTCTTCTCCCGCGTCATTCTTGTTGTCCCTGTTCACAATGCAGCCAGTGATGTGGTGCTGGGTGACAGCTTGGTCCTGATCAGCGCCGTCCTCTACGCCGTGTCCAACATATGCCAGGAGTTCACTGTGAAGAACCTGAGCCGGGTGGAATTCTTGGGCATGATCGGCTTCTTTGGGACGATCATCAGTGGAATCCAACTGTAAGTTGTCACTTGTTTGGTACACCTGCAACATCCAATGAGATTTAAAGAGAGTATTAGGAATGTCCCGATCCAGGTTTTTGCACTTCCGATCCGATACCGATATAGTTTTTGCACTTCCGATCCGATACAGATACTGGCCGATACTGGCCTATCTGAGCATGTATTAAAGTTGAAAGTTATTTAGCCTACTTAGTTGTCATATTCATGTTGAAAAGGGTTTTATTACTCTTGATAACAACTAGCGAGCTGAATTAGGTGAGTTTGAATAATACACAATTGGTATTCAAGGATACACACAAAGTAGAAAAAATTATACATGACAAACATAAATGACATCATGAAACAGTAAAAGACTGAACAGTATAAAGTGCAAATAATGCTGTAAACATTATTTAAAAAAAAGCAAAACACACAAACAACCTGAGTGGGATAAAATGTCTATAACTCAGCATCAATACTTGCTCTTGAACAAGTGTTAACTTAAAAAATAAAAAAAATATCTACACACTCCTTTCAATTGTTTGCCCCAGTCAAGGGGGGCAAACAATTGAAGTCCAAGCATGACAGGGAGATTTTTTCTAACAAAGACGAGCACTTCAAGATGCTCAGGTGTCAGCCTGCTCCTGTGTTCATTTATGATGAGTGCTAAAAAGCCTCTCACTCGCAAGAGTCATTCAAATTTCTTACAACTTTACCACTACGCTTGACTTTATTGTGGCATGTTTTGCACTCCACCTCTTCATCTGTTTCGTTTTGTAGGGTAAAATATTCCCACACAGCTGACATTTTTACCGTAACTTTTAATTCACATCGCCGTTTTAAGGGTTAGAACAAAGACCTTTGGATGTGTTGAAGGTGTGCTGGAAAATGCGGAACGGAGCGTAAGGAGCAGCAGAAGAGTGGAATGTATTACTCAAATCGGTGCGTTGGAAAAGACGGATCGGATTTTGTAAAAAAAAACTGGATCTGGATCGGCATTTTCCCATGCCTTGCCGATAGGCATTTTTTGGCAAATATCGGCGGCCAGTCCGATCCAAATATCGGATCGGGACAACCCTATAGAGTATATTGTACAATTGTTTACAGGCACAGATGTTGTTGTTTTGTTCCGCCATTAATTAGACACACACCCTGCAACTACAGGTGGTGTGTGTGTGTGTGTGTGTGTGTGTGTGTGTGTGTGTGTGTGTGTGTGTGTGTGTGTGTGTGTGTGTGTGTGTGTGTGTGTGTGTGTGTGTGTGTGTGTGTGTGTGTGTGTGTGTGTGTGTGTGTGTGTGCGTGCGTGCGTGCGTGCGTGCGTGCGTGCGTGCGTGCGTGCGTGCGTGCGTGCGTGCGTGCGTGCGTGCGTGCGTGCGTGCGTGCGTGCGTGCGTGCGTGCGTGTACAGTACAGGCCAAAAGTTTGGACACACTTCCTATTTTCAATGCGTTTTCTTTATTTTCATGACTATTTACATTGTCGGCCCGCAAATGAATTATCTATGGCCCCCGGGATGATATTTCATTAGTATTAGAACCGGCACGCAGGCCACAGCCGCCTGCTGCCGTTTTGCACGCACCAATACTCCATCAGTGTTGGTGCTAGGAATTTTCCAAATGGGGTGCCAGGGACCTTAAAATGGGGTCCCACTTTTTTGTAACGGTTTTGAAAACAAATGATAAATGTATGCATTATCCTGTTATATCTCACATTCGACATTGTGTTTTGGAAAAAAAGTTGTCATAAACATTCCTTAATTCATTATGAAAATAATACAAAAGACACTACATTTTTATGCATATGTAAATGTATTCCGTTATAAACATTCATTCACTTTCTTCTTTCCTTCATGGATCTAAACTTTACCGCTGCAGGTAGTTTTTTCTATATTTTTTTGTAATATTTTCAGAATGTGTTTGTTCTATTTTTGGCCAAAGTAAGACAAACAAAACAATCTGAAGTTGTCTTTATTTTTTTTCGTTTTATACCATGATTTTAATAGTCTGGCCCACGTGTGCACAGATTTTTATACATGTGCATGTACGAGGGAGTCTGCCCCACGACAAGAGGATTCAGAAAAATAAAGAAGTTATTGACCCCAACTTCACACTATAATTGCAGAATCCCCCAAAGCTCTTTTAAGTAAACTTCTACCATGTTTGGAGATATGTGCTGTGGTCACAAGTCAGGGCAAATGAAAAACACCTTGTCTGGAAAGAGAAAAAACTGTTTTTATAATGGTTGGAATCCACATTTTCGCTTCATATGGGGATCCCAAATACACAAACAGGTACCAAGAAATGTGGGTTTTGCATAATGGGACTGGTCTATTTTTACAGCTTGTATTTTAATTCATTTCCTCATGTTTAAATATGTGGTCGTTTGCAGAGCTGCGCTTGAAATCAGTGCTGTCAAGGAAATCAAATGGAACTTTCACGTTGGTAAGGCAATGTCATTACTTTACACATTCTGTTAACCACGTGTTATGACTGTCGCTAACCCGTGTGTTGTTGTTTTTGTTGTGTAGCCATGCTGTTTGTGGCGTACGTGCTTTGCATGTTCGCACTGTACAGCTTCATGCCCGTGGTGGTGAAGCGGACCAGCGCCACCGCCGTCAACCTCTCGCTGCTCACCGCCGCCCTCTTCAGCCTATTTTGTGGCATCTTCCTCTTCCACTACACGGTGAGTGGCGCACTTGTGTATGCTCGTCACAAAACAACTCGCTGTCTGCCTTGCATATTAGATAAAGTGCTTTTCAAATGTGAACATTTTCGTCATCGAAATGTTTTTATTACACACTGTTAAAGTTACTGCATATAAAACATTTTGAAAGTACTTTTTGATGATTTGGAATTAGTGTGTGGACTATTTTTGCCAATCGCAAGCCAAACTCTAAATCCCATTTTAAAGAGGCCACATACTTGAAAAAAAAAAATGTACAATGGGGCATAAAAGTATTTAGTCAGCCATCAATTGTGCAAGTTCTCCTACTTAAAATGATGACAGAGGTCTGTAATTTTCATCATAGGTACACTTCAACTGTGAGAGACAGAATGTGAAAAAAAAATCCAAGAATTCACATGGTAGGAATTTTAAAGAATTTATTTGTAAATTATTGTGGAAAATAAGTATTTGGTCACTTCAAACAAGGAAGATCTCTGGCTCTCACAGACTTGTAACTTCTTCTTCAAGAAGCACTTCTGTCCTCCACTCGTTACCTGTATTAATGGCACTTGTTATCTGTATAAAAGACACCTGTCCACAGCCTCAAACAGTCAGAATCCAAACTCCACTATGGCCAAGACCAAAGAGCTGTCGAAGAACACCAGGAAAAGAATTGTAGACATGCACCAGACTGGGAAGAGTGAATCTACAATAGGCAAGCAGCTCGGTGTGAAAAAGTCAACTGTGGGAGCAATTATCAGAAAATGGAAGACATACAAGACCACTGATAATCTCCCTCGATCTGGGGCTCCACGCAAGATCTCATCCCGTGGGGTCAAAATGATCATGAGAACGGTGAGAAAAAATCCCAGAACCACACGGGGGGACCTGGTGAATGACCTGCAGAGAGCTGGGACCAAAGTAACAAAGGTTACCATCAGTAACACAGTACGCCGACAGGGAATCAAATCCTGCCGTGCAAACGTGTCCCCCTGCTTAAGCCAGTCCTGGATTTTTTTTTCACATTCTGTCTCACACAGTTGAAGTGTACCTATGATGAAAATTACAGACCTCCGTCATCATTTTAAGTGGGAGATCTTGCACAATCGGTGGATGACTAAATACTTTTTTTCCCCACTGTATACATTGAAGGCCTAATCTTGCCTAATATCTGATGGCTTTTAAAAGGGATCCCAGATGTCCTCTATTTAGTGGAATGACGCCATTCTTCTAGGCCAGTAATTCTCAAACTGTAGTGGTACGACAAAGGCTCCCCCCTATTGATCCCTGATATTTTTCAATTTCTCTGTTCTTTTTTTTACCATGCTGGGCTCACATGTTATTAGGACTTGAAAAAGTATTAGTAACCAATTTATAAAACTTCACTCGGGGTCCACTTACTGATATGTTAATAGTTATCTTTTTATGGACTCATTATGTAGAGTTGTGCACTCCGTTCTCTGCTGTGTATTGCTGCCCAGTCGTCGGCCCCGTGTTGCCATGGAAACAGTGGGCAGGACCATTACAGGTGTTCAAATGTAGAAAGAAATAATAATAATGTTTATGGGTGAGTAAAATATATTGATAATGTATTGCAATTACACCGGGAAATTAATCATTGTATATAATGATGATTAGAAAGCCAGGTGTTTAATTTATAAATATGGGATTTGCTATCATTGGCTTCTTGGATATTATAATTATTTGAATATTAAAGATTACACATTTGAATTGTAATTAGATTTTTGGACTGCTTTTCATCAGTAATGATGGCAACATCAGGACTCTAAGCATTGTAAAAAAATAAAAAATAAATGGTTGGGAGTAAATAAGTTTCACTTCCTCCCACTCTTTTTTGGATATGAAAAAATGAACAATTATGTATTATAACATTTTTTTTAATGTGTTTTCATTGTGAAGTACAAACCCTGTTTCCATATGAGTTGGGAAATTGTGTTAGATGTAAATATTAACAGAATACAATGATTCGCAAATCATTTTCAACCCTTATTCAGTTGAATGTGCCACAAAAACGACATATTTGATGTTCAAACTGGTAAACATTTTTTTTTTGCAAATAATCATTAACTTTACAATTTGGTGCCAGCAACACGTGACAAAGAAGTTGGGAAAGGTGGCAATAAATACTGATAAAGTTGAGGAATGCGCATTAAACACTTACTTGGAACATCCCACAGGTGGGTGCCATGATTGGGTATAAAAACAGCTTCCCAAAAAATGCTCAGTCTTTCACAAGAAAGGATGAGGCGTGGTACACCTTTTTGTTCACAACCGCGTGAGCAAATAGTCAAACAGTTTAAGAACAACGTTTCTCAAAATGCAATTGCAAGAAATTTTGGGATTTCAACATATATGGTCCATAATATCATCCAAACGTTCAGAAAATCCGGCGAAATCAGTCAACTTAAGCGGCATGGCCGGAAACCAAAATTGAATGACCGTGATCTTCGATCCCTCGAACGGCACTGTATAAAAAATCGACATCAATCTCTAAAAGATATCACCACATGGGCTCAGGAACACTTCAGAAAACCACTGTCACTAAATAAAGTTTTTCGCTACATCTGTAAGTGCAAGTTAAAGCTCTACTATGCCGGCTTCTCTGGGCCCGAGATCATCTAAGATGGACTGATGCAAAGTGGAAAAGTGTTCTGTGGTCCGACAAGTCCACATTTCAAATTGTTTTCGGAAATATTCGACATCGTGTCATCCGGACCAAAGGGGAAGCGAATCATCCAGACTGTAATCGACGCAAAGTTCAAAAGCCAGCATCTGTGATGGTATGGGGGTGCATTAGTGCCCACGGCATGGGTAACTTACACATCTGTGAAGGCACCATGAATGCTGAAAGGTACATACAGGTTTTGGAACAACATATGCTGCCATCTAAGTGCCATCTTTTTCTTGGACGCCCCTGCTTATTTCAGCAAGACAATGCCAAGCCACATTCAGCAGGTGTTAAAACAGCGTGGCTTCGTAAAAAAAGAGTGCGGGTACTTTCCTGGCCCACCTGCAGTCCAGACCTGTGTCCCATCAAAAATGTGTGGCCCATGATGAAGCGTAAAATACGACAGCGGAGACCCCAGACTGTTGAACGACTGAAGCTGTACTTAAAACAAGAATGGGAAAGAATTCCACTTTCAAAGCTTCAACAATTAGTTTCTTCAGTTCCCAAACGTTTATTGAGTGTTGTTAAAAGAAAAGGTGATGTAACACAGTGGTGAACATGCCCTTTCCCAACTACTTTGGCACGTGTTGCAGCCATGAAATTCTAAGTTAATTGTTATTTGCAAAAAAAAAAAATTATGAGTTTGAACATCAAATATGTTGTCTTTGTAGTGCATTCAATTGAATATGGGTTGAAAGGGATTTGCAAATCACCGTATTCCATTTTTATTTACATATAACACAATTTACCAATTCATATGGAAACGGGGTTTGTACAAGCCGTAGTTAGATGTATTGATAGAATGCTATATTTTTGGTCTTTTTTTTTTAAAGGGATTTTGAGTGTGTAAAATACAACTGTTATTATTTTGATGGTTGTTGTTGTCATCGATGCCCCATCCAGTTCTCGGGGCTGTACATCATGGCGTTCCTCTTCATCATGGTGGGTTTCGTCACGTTCAACGCCATCCCCACCTACGCCCCTCAGCCTGAGCCCGACACCGTGGACCCTTCAGACCAGGAGGCTCAGAGCGCCTCGGACCGCCTGCTGCCGGTAAACGGAGACGGCGTGCCGAGAAACTGCGGATTGATGGTAGTCGCCGCCCTGTGACCACAGAAGAAGACTTTCTGTTCTAAGAAAGGCAGCTGGAGGTCAGCAGAGTGGTTGTGGTATGTGGATAAAGGCCACAGTGACATTGTTGTTACAAAAACAATTCTAGAAGGACTACTGATAGATTGTCGTGCGCCATCAAATCAGAGATGTTACTGAACTGCTATGTGGAGCTTATGTTACACCAAATTATTTTCTATTTATACCATTTTATATTCTACTCTTCTAAACTGTTTACGGTGTCGCATGTGTTCTTTAATCTGGACTCTTTTAAATTATTTGCCGGTTGGTAGAGTGGCTGTGCCAGCAACTTGAGGGCTCCAGGTTCAATCCCCCCTTCCGCCATGCTAGTCACTGCCATTGTGTCCTTGGGCAAGACACTTTACCCACCTGCTCCCAGTGCCATTCACACTGGTTTAAACGTAACTTAGATATTGGGTTTCACTCTGTAAAAGCGCTTTGAGTCACTAGAGCAGTGGTTCTTAACCTTGTTGGCGGTACCGAACCCCACCAGTTTCATATGCGCATTCACCAAAAAATAAAATGTTTTTTTTATTTTCAAATTCAAGACAAAGTTATATGTTTTGGTACCACTTTATTATGTGGAACATATTCAAAGTAACAAAGACTTAATTTAGAGTTATTTGGTTAGGGTTAGGGTATTAATAACGTCATGCCGAATAAGGCATTAGTAAGTACTTAATAGTTAGGAGCAAATATTTTACTAATTTGCATGTTTATAAGCAACTAATTAATGGTGAATATGTTCTCGATACTAAAGTGTTACAATGTTTTTTTTTACTGGTGCACAAAATGGTTTGTTCAAACAACAAAACCAACACAGTGCATAAACTCACAACAAATTACACACCTGCAAATCAGTCAGCTGTTGCCCTATCCTAATACACCGACAGGGAGAACATTTTATTTGCACGATGAGTCTGGTGTGTTTTGACCTCCGCCGAACCCCTGAGGTCGACTCACCGAATCCCTAGGGTTCGATCGAACCCAGGTTAAGAACCACTGCACTAGAGAAAAAGCACTACATAAATATAATTCACTTCACTTTTTTTAATGCCACTTTTTTCCGTTTTTTCGGTAGGTTTTATTCTCCTTTAAATCATGCTAAAACCCCTGGATATCTTTTTTTTTTACTGCCATTATTTGCCCCTTTTTCTACCACATTCACAAACAAAGTGGTAGAAACTAAAATTGTATTCTTTTTGGAACTTTTGGTTAATGCGATACAGTGGGGAATGGACTTTTTTTTTTTTACTGCTTATTTACTGTTAAACTATGATGTTTTTTGTTTTTTTTCTGTCTTCATCCGATTTTGTAACCGATCAAAGCTGTTTAGAATGTTGTATATCTTCATATATGATTGGAAATCCGACTTATCCTCATAATCATTTTTTGGGAATCGACATCTCTGCTGTTTTATTTTTTTATGTAATGCTGTACCAACATTTTTTTTTAAAAAGTGATGTATGTGTAAAATGTATGCTTTGTTGTGTTTAACACAAAATCAGACAAAAAAGGCATTTATTTTTTTTTGCCTTGAGATGACATGCTGTATCTTTTGTTTACAATTAAATGTTAAGACGATTTTTCTGCAAAGTGACTCCTAAAATGGATGGATTGATTTTTTTTTACAGCACATTATGCCTAATTTTCGAGACGAGTTGATTTAGCAAAACTCCTAGCCATTATGGACAATACCTCCCACCTACTACACTCGGACCTTGCGGAGAGAATGAGCACGTTCAGTTGAAGGCTCTGACTCCCTAAATGCAACACGGAACGACACAGGAGGTCCTTCATACCGACAGCCATCAGACTGTATAATGTATATGTTCCTTGACTGCACTTAAATGTAGAATATATCATATATTAAATATTATATATAATATATCCATCCATCCATTTCTACCACTTATTCCCTTTTGGGGTCGCGGGGGGCGCTGGCACCTATCTCAACTACAATCGGGCGGAAGGCAGTGTACACCCTGGACAAGTCGCCACCTCATCGCAGGGCCAACACAGATAGACAGACAACATTCACACTCACATTCACACACTAGGGCCAATTTACTGTTGCCAATCAACCTATCCCCAGGTGCATGTCTTTGGAGGTGGGAGGAAGCCGGACTACCCGGGGAACCCACGCATTCACGGGGAGAACATGCAAACTCCACACAGAATCGCTAAAATTCGCTTCATTTTGTCCATTAACGACGCTGAGATCATTATCCATGCGTTTGTTACGTCTCGTCTCGATTACTGTAACATATTATTTTCGGGTCTCCCCATGTCTAGCATTAAAAGATTACAGTTGGTACAAAATGCGGCTGCTAGACTTTTGACAAGAACAAGAAAGTTTGATCACATTACGCCTGTACTGGCTCACCTGCACTGGCTTCCTGTGCACTTAAGATGTGACTAAGGTTTTACTACTTACGTATAAAATACTACACGGTCTAGCTCCATCCTATCTTGCCGATTGTATTGTACCGTATGTCCCGGCAAGAAATCTGCGTTCAAAAGACTCCGGCTTATTAGTGATTCCCAAAGCCCAAAAAACGTCTGCGGGCTATAGAACGTTTTCCGTTCGGGCTCCAGTACTCGGTAACAGTTCGAGATGTTACCTCAGTAGAAGCATTTAAGTCTCACCTTAAAACTCATTTGTATACTCTAGCCTTTAAATAGACCTCCTTTTTAGATCAGTTGATCTGCCGCTTCTTTTCTTTTTCTCCTCTGTCCCCCCCTCCCTTGTGGAGGGGGTCCAGTCCGATGACCATGGATGAAGTACAGGTTATCCAGAGTCGGGACCCAGGATGGACCGCTCGTCTGTGTATCGGTTGGGGACATCTCTACGCTGCTGATCCGCCTCCGCTTGGGATGGTTTGCTGTGGACGGGACTCTCGCTGCTGTCTTGGATCCGCTTTGAACTGAACTCTCGCGACTGTGTTGGAGCCACTATGGATTGAACTTTCACAGTATCATGTTAGACCCGCTCGACATCCATTGCTTTCGGTCCCCTAGAGGGGGGGGGGCTGCCCACATTTGAGGTCCTCTCCAAGGTTTCTCATAGTCATCATTGTCACTGGCGTCCCACTGGATGTGAGTTTTCCTTGCCCTTATGTGGGTTCTTCCGAGGATGTCGTAGTCGTAGTGGTTTGTACAGTCCTTTGAGACATTTGTGATTTAGGGCTATATAAATAAACATTGATTGATTGATTGATTGATTGATCCTCTCCAAGGTTTCTCATAGTCATCATTGTCACTGACGTCCCACTGTGTGTGAGTCCCACTGGGTGTAAGTTTTCCTTGCCCTTATGTGGGCTCTACCGAGGATGTCGTTGTGGTTTATACAGCCCTTTGAGACACTAATGATTTAGGGCTGTATAAATAATCATTGATTGATTTATATTCTATTCTATTAGCATTTGCTATATCTGTTAGTCCTGTTTGGATGATTTTGGTTACCTTTTCTTTCAACTTTAATAGTAGCAGCTTATTAATATTGTCATTGCAATGGCAGTTGTTTACATACAGGTGTGGACACAGGTGTGAAGTCAGCCCCCCCCCCCTCCCCCCTCCCCAGGGGCGCCGCTAGGGATTTTGGGCCCCATGAAAACAATCTTTACAGGAACCCTCTGTATTATAATTTCACCATAATTAGGGGCCTCTCTGGGCCCCCCTCCATCATGGGCCCCTAGAATCCGTCTCCCCTAGAATCCGTATCCTTTAGCCCCCCTTTTCGGCGCCCCTCCCCGCGACCCCGAAGGGAATAAGCGTAGAAAATGGATGGATGAATGGAACTGTTTTCGGGAAATATTGTATCACTAAAACTGCCCTCATATATTTGTTGGAACATTTTTCAGCACAGTTGTCCCGTCCAGGCACTGCGATGAGGTGGCGACTTGTCCAGGGTGTACCTCGCATTCCGCCCGATTGTAGCTGAAATAGGCGCCAGCGACCCCAAAAGGGAATAAGCGGTAAAAAATGGATGGATGAATGGAACTGTTTTCGGGAAATATTGTATCACTAAAACTGCCCTCATATATTTGTTGGAACATTTTTCAGCACAGTTGTCCCGTCCAGGCCCTGAGATCAGGTGGCGACTTGTCCAGGGTGTACCTCGCCTCCCGCCCGATTGTAGCTGAGATAGGCGCCAGCGACCCCAAAAGGGAATAAGCGGTAGGAAATGGATGGATGAATGGAACTGTGTTCGGGAAATATTGTATCACTAAAACTGCCCTCATATATTTGTTGGAACATTTTTCAGCACAGTTGTCCCGTCCAGGCCCTGAGATCAGGTGGCGACTTGTCCAGGGTGTACCTCGCCTTCCGCCCGATTGTAGCTGAAATAGGCGCCAGCGACCCCAAAAGGAAATAAGCGGTAGAAAATGGATGGATGAATGGAACTCCATCCAACCATCCATTTTCTACCGCTTATTCCCTTTCGAGGTCGCGGGGGGCGCTGGCGCCTATCTCAGCTACAATCGGGCGGAAGGCGGGGTACACCCTGGACAAGTCGCCACCTCATCGCAGGGCCAACACAGATAGACAGACAACACTGTTTTCGGGAAATATTGTATCACTAAAACTGCCCTCATATATTTGTTTTAACATTTTTCAGTACAGTTGTCCCGTCCAGGCCCTGCGATGAGGTGGCGACTTGTCCAGGGTGTACCCCGACTTCCGCCCGATTGTAGCTGAGATAGGCGCCAGCGACCCCAATAGGGAATACGCGGTAGAAAATGGATGGATGAATGGAACAGTTTTCGGGAAATATAGTATCACTAAAACTGCCCACATATATTTGTTGGAACATTTTTCAGCACAGTTGTCCCGTCCAGGCCCTGCGATGAGGTGGCGACTTGTCCAGGGTGTACCTCGCCTTCCGCCCGATTGTAGCTGAAATAGGCGCCAGCGACCCCAAAAGGAAATAAGCGGTAGGAAATGGATGGATGAATGGAACAGTTTTCAGGAAATATTGTATCACTAAAACTGCCCTCATATATTTGTTGGAACATTTTTCAGCACAGTTGTCCCGTCCAGGCCCTGCGATGAGGTGGCGACTTGTCCAGGGTGTACCTCGCCTTCCGCCCGATTGTAGCTGAAATAGGCGCCAGCGACCCCAAAAGGAAATAAGCGGTAGAAAATGGATGGATGAATGGAACAGTTTTCAGGAAATATTGTATCACTAAAACTGCCCTCATATATTTGTTGGAACATTTTTCAGCACAGTTGTCCCGTCCAGGCCCTGCGATGAGGTGGCGACTTGTCCAGGGTGTACCTCGCATTCCGCCCGATTGTAGCTGAGATAGGCGCCAGCGACCCCAAAAGGGAATAAGCGGTAGGAAATGGATGGATGAATGGAACTGTTTTCGGGAAATATTGTTTCACTAAAACTGCCCTCATATATTTGTTGGAACATTTTTCAGCACAGTTGTCCCGTCCAGGCCCTGCGATGAGGTGGCGACTTGTCCAGGATGTACACCGCCTTCCGCCCGATTGTAGCTGAGATAGGCGCCAGCGACCCCAAATGGGAATAAGCGGTAGGAAATGGATGGATGAATGGAACTGTGTTCGGGAAATATTGTATTACTAAAACTGCCCTCATATATTTGTTGGAACATTTTTCAGCACAGTTTTCCCGTCCAGGTCCTGCGATGAGGTGGCGACTTGTCCAGGGTGTACCCCGCCTTCCGCCCGATTGTAGCTGAGATAGGCGCCAGCGACCCCAATAGGGAATACGCGGTAGAAAATGGATGGATGAATGGAACAGTTTTCGGGGAAATATAGTATCACTAAAAACTGCCCTCATATATTTGTTGGAACATTTTTCAGTACAGTTGTCCCGTCCAGGCCCTGCGATGAGGTGGCGACTTGTCCAGGGTGTACACCGCCTTCCGCCCGATTGTAGCTGAGATAGGCGCCAGCGACCCCAAATGGGAATAAGCGGTAGAAAATGGATGGATGAATGGAACTGTGTTCGGGAAATATTGTATCACTAAAACTGCCCTCACATATTTGTTGGAACATTTTTCAGCACAGTTGTCCCGTCCAGGCCCTGCGATGAGGTGGCGACTTGTCCAGGGTGTACCTCGCCTTCCGCCCGATTGTAGGTGAAATAGGCGCCAGCGACCCCAAAAGGAAATAAGCGGTAGAAAATGGATGGATGAATGGAACTCCATCCAACCATCCATTTTCTACCGCTTATTCCCTTTCGGGGTCGCGGGGGGCGCTGGCGCCTATCTCAGCTACAATCGGGCGGAAAGGCGGGGTACACCCTGGACAAGTCGCCACCTCATCGCTAGGGCCAACACAGATAGACAGACAACACTGTTTTCGGGAAATATTGTATCACTAAAACTGCCCTCATATATTTGTTGGAACATTTTTCAGTACAGTTGTCCCGTCCAGGCCCTGCGATGAGGTGGCGACTTGTCCAGGGTGTACCCCGCCTCCCGCCCGATTGTAGCTGAGATAGGCGCCAGCGACCCCAAATGGGAATAAGCGGTAGAAAATGGATGGATGAATGGAACTGTGTTCGGGAAATATTATATCACTAAAACTGCCCTCATATATTTGTTGGAACATTTTTCAGCAAAGTTGTCCCGTCCAGGCCCTGATATCAGGTGGCGATTTGTCCAGGGTGTACCCCGCCTTCCGCCCGATTGTAGCTGAGATAGGCGCCAGCGACCCCAAAAGGGAATAAGCGGTAGAAAATGGATGGATGAATGGAACTGTGTTCGGGAAATATTGTATCACTAAAACTGCCCTCATATATTTGTTGGAACATTTTTCAGCACAGTTGTCCCGTCCAGGCCCTGCGATGAGGTGGCGACTTGTCCAGGGTGTACACCGCCTTCCGCCCGATTGTAGCTGAGATAGGCGCCAGCGACTCCAAAAGGAAATAAGCGGTAGTAAATGGATGGATGAATGGAACTGTGTTCCGGAAATATTGTATCACTAAAACTGCCCTCATATATTTGTTGGAACATTTTTCAGCACAGTTTTCCCGTCCAGGTCCTGCGATGAGGTGGCGACTTGTCCAGGGTGTACCCCGCCTTCCGCCCGATTGTAGCTGAGATAGGCGCCAGCGACCCCAATAGGGAATACGCGGTAGAAAATGGATGGATGAATGGAACAGTTTTCGGGAAATATAGTATCACTAAAACTGCCCTCATATATTTGTTGGAACATTTTTCAGTACAGTTGTCCCGTCCAGGCCCTGCGATGAGGTGGCGACTTGTCCAGGGTGTACACCGCCTTCCGCCCGATTGTAGCTGAGATAGGCGCCAGCGACCCCAAATGGGAATAAGCGGTAGAAAATGGATGGATGAATGGAACTGTGTTCGGGAAATATTGTATCACTAAAACTGCCCTCACATATTTGTTGGAACATTTTTCAGCACAGTTGTCCCGTCCAGGCCCTGCGATGAGGTGGCGACTTGTCCAGGGTGTACCTCGCCTTCCGCCCGATTGTAGGTGAAATAGGCGCCAGCGACCCCAAAAGGAAATAAGCGGTAGAAAATGGATGGATGAATGGAACTCCATCCAACCATCCATTTTCTACCGCTTATTCCCTTTCGGGGTCGCGGGGGGCGCTGGCGCCTATCTCAGCTACAATCGGGCGGAAGGCGGGGTACACCCTGGACAAGTCGCCACCTCATCGCAGGGCCAACACAGATAGACAGACAACACTGTTTTCGGGAAATATTGTATCACTAAAACTGCCCTCATATATTTGTTGGAACATTTTTCAGTACAGTTGTCCCGTCCAGGCCCTGCGATGAGGTGGCGACTTGTCCAGGGTGTACCCCGCCTCCCGCCCGATTGTAGCTGAGATAGGCGCCAGCGACCCCAAATGGGAATAAGCGGTAGAAAATGGATGGATGAATGGAACTGTGTTCGGGAAATATTATATCACTAAAACTGCCCTCATATATTTGTTGGAACATTTTTCAGCAAAGTTGTCCCGTCCAGGCCCTGATATCAGGTGGCGATTTGTCCAGGGTGTACCCCGCCTTCCGCCCGATTGTAGCTGAGATAGGCGCCAGCGACCCCAAAAGGGAATAAGCGGTAGAAAATGGATGGATGAATGGAACTGTGTTCGGGAAATATTGTATCACTAAAACTGCCCTCATATATTTGTTGGAACATTTTTCAGCACAGTTGTCCCGTCCAGGCCCTGCGATGAGGTGGCGACTTGTCCAGGGTGTACACCGCCTTCCGCCCGATTGTAGCTGAGATAGGCGCCAGCGACTCCAAAAGGAAATAAGCGGTAGTAAATGGATGGATGAATGGAACTGTGTTCCGGAAATATTGTATCACTAAAACTGCCCTCATATATTTGTTGGAACATTTTTCAGCACAGTTGTCCCGTCCAGGCCCTGCGATGAGGTGGCGACTTGTCCAGGGTGTACACCGCCTTCCGCCCTATTGTAGCTGAGATAGGCGCCAGCGACCCAAAAAGGAAATAAGCGGTAGAAAATGGATGGATGAATAGAACTGTGTTCGGGAAATATTGTATCACTAAAACTGCCCTCATATATTTGTTGGAACATTTTTCAGCACAGTTGTCCCGTCCAGGCCTTGCGATGAGGTGGCGACTTGTCCAGGGTGTACACCGCCTTCCGCCCGATTGTAGCTGAGATAGGCGCCAGCGACCACAAATGGGAATAAGCGGTAGGAAATGGATGGATGAATGGAACTGTGTTTGGGAAATATTGTATCACTAAAACTGCCCTCATATATTTGTTGGAACATTTTTCAGCACAGTTGTCCCGTCCAGGCCCTGCGATGAGGTAGCGACTTGTCCGCGGTGTACACCGACTTCCGCCCGATTGTAGCTGAGATAGGCGCCAGCGACACCAAAAGGAAATACGCGGTAGGAAATGGATGGATGAATAGAACTGTGTTCGGGAAATATTGTATTACTAAAACTGCCCTCATATATTTGTTGGAACATTTTTCAGCACAGTTGTCCCGTCCAGGCCTTGCGATGAGGTGGCGACTTGTCCAGGGTGTGCCCCGCCTTCCGCCCGATTGTAGCTGAGATAGGCGCCAGCGACCCAAAAAGGAAATAAGCGGTAGGAAATGGATGGATGAATAGAACTGTGTTCGGGAAATATTGTATTACTAAAACTGCCCTCATATATTTGTTGGAACATTTTTCAGCACAGTTGTCCCGTCCAGGCCTTGCGATGAGGTGGCGACTTGTCCAGGGTGTACACCGCCTTCCGCCCGATTGTAGCTGAGATAGGCGCCAGCGACCACAAATGGGAATAAGCGGTAGGAAATGGATGGATGAATGGAACTGTGTTCGGGAAATATTGTATCACTAAAACTGCCCTCATATATTTGTTGGAACATTTTTCAGCACAGTTGTCCCGTCCAGGCCCTGCGATGAGGTAGCGACTTGTCCGCGGTGTACACCGACTTCCGCCCGATTGTAGCTGAGATAGGCGCCAGCGACACCAAAAGGGAATACGCGGTAGGAAATGGATGGATGAATGGAACAGTTTTTGGGAAATATTGTATTACTAAAACTGCCCTCATATATTTGTTGGAACATTTTTCAGCACAGTTGTCCCGTCCAGGTCCTGCGATGAGGTGGCGACTTGTCCAGGGTGTGCCCCGCCTTCCGCCCGATTGTAGCTGAGATAGGCGCCAGCGACCCAAAAGGGAATCAGCGGTAGAAAATGGATGGATGACTGGAACTGTTTTCGGGAAATATTGTATCACTAAAACCGCCCTCATATATTTGTTGGAACATTTTTCAGCACAGTTGTCCCGTCCAGGCCCTGATATCAGGTGGCGATTTGTCCAGGGTGTACCCCGCCTTCCGCCCGATTGTAGCTGAGATAGGCGCCAGCGACCCCAAAAGGGAATAAGCGGTAGAAAATGGATGGATGAATGGAACTGTGTTCGGGAAATATTGTATCACTAAAACTGCCCTCATATATTTGTTGGAACATTTTTCAGCACAGTTGTCCCGTCCAGGCCCTGCGATGAGGTGGCGACTTGTCCAGTGTGTACACCGCCTTCCGCCCTATTGTAGCTGAGATAGGCGCCAGCAACCCAAAAAGGAAATAAGCGGTAGAAAATGGATGGATGAATAGAACTGTGTTCGGGAAATATTGTATCACTAAAACTGCCTCATATATTTGTTGGAACATTTTTCAGTACAGTTGTCCCGTCCAGGCCTTGCGATGAGGTGGCGACTTGTCCAGGGGTGTACACCGCCTTCCGCCCGATTGTAGCTGAGATAGGCGCCAGCGACCACAAATGGGAATAAGCGGTAGGAAATGGATGGATGAATGGAACTGTGTTCGGGAAATATTGTATCACTAAAACTGCCCTCATATATTTGTTGGAACATTTTTCAGCACAGTTGTCCCGTCCAGGCCCTGCGATGAGGTAGCGACTTGTCCGCGGTGTACACCGACTTCCGCCCGATTGTAGCTGAGATAGGCGCCAGCGACACCAAAAGGGAATACGCGGTAGGAAATGGATGGATGAATGGAACAGTTTTTGGGAAATATTGTATTACTAAAACTGCCCTCATATATTTGTTGGAACATTTTTCAGCACAGTTGTCCCGTCCAGGCCTGCGATGAGGTGGCGACTTGTCCAGGGTGTGCCCCGCCTTCCGCCCGATTGTAGCTGAGATAGGCGCCAGCGACCCCAAAAGGGAATCAGCGGTAGAAAATGGATGGATGACTGGAACTGTTTTCGGGAAATATTGTATCACTAAAACCGCCCTCATATATTTGTTGGAACATTTTTCAGCACAGTTGTCCCGTCCAGGCCCTGATATCAGGTGGCGATTTGTCCAGGGTGTACCCCGCCTTCCGCCCGATTGTAGCTGAGATAGGCGCCAGCGACCCCAAAAGGGAATAAGCGGTAGAAAATGGATGGATGAATGGAACTGTGTTCGGGAAATATTGTATCACTTAAAACTGCCCTCATATATTTGTTGGAACATTTTTCAGCACAGTTGTCCCGTCCAGGCCCTGCGATGAGGTGGCGACTTGTCCAGGGTGTACACCGCCTTCCGCCCTATTGTAGCTGAGATAGGCGCCAGCAACCCAAAAAGGAAATAAGCGGTAGAAAATGGATGGATGAATAGAACTGTGTTCGGGAAATATTGTATCACTAAAACTGCCCTCATATATTTGTTGGAACATTTTTCAGTACAGTTGTCCCGTCCAGGCCCTGCGATGAGATGGCGACTTGTCCAGGGTGTACCCCGGCTTCCGCCCGATTGTAGCTGAGATAGGCGCCAGCGACCCAAAAAGGAAATAAGCGGTAGAAAATGGATGGATGAATAGAACTGTGTTCGGGAAATATTGTATCACTAAAACTGCCCTCATATATTTGTTGGAACATTTTTCAGCACAGTTGTCCCGTCCAGGCCTTGCGATGAGGTGGCGACTTGTCCAGGGTGTACACCGCCTCCCGCCCGATTGTAGCTGAGATAGGCGCCAGCGCCCCCCACGACCCCAAAAGAGAATAAGCGGTAGAAAATGGATGGATAGATGGGGTTGTCCCGTCCACCTGTGTCACCCTCTCCCACCTGATCTGCTTTAGTGCGGCGACTCGCTGCGCCCCCTGCAGGCTGCAGCGTCACATTACGTCACCATGGTGTAGGACGAGCGGACGACGGGAGTCCAGTAACAAAAAAATACCTTCCTGCGTCGCCTCGCTTGCTCCCACAACCGTTACGAGGACTTAAAAACAGGTAAGACCATCCGTTTTTCACACCGACCCCACGAAGGGAGCCGGCCGGGGACGCCACGCAGCGAGGTGATGCGGAAGATGCAAATGGCGCGGGCTCTGCTTGCTAATCGCCCCGCGGATTATTGTGTTAAAAAAAAAAAAACAGCCTGTTAATGCGGGTAAAAGCGTTAAAAATGGACGGCGCGTTACAATGTGTGCGGTTGAAATATGCGTTTATGGTAATGTTTGCGCCACCGTGGGCATGCAGGCCTCCTCTTCATCATCTATCGTCTTTGCAGGTCGTCTCCAAGCCCAACATCCTTCTAAAAAAAAAAAAAAAGACCGAAGCAAGCACCATGAAGCACTTCTTAAGGTAAAGAGAGCCTCCATTGTTGTTTACTCTGTAATATATACATGTAACAATTGGTCCCTACCTAGCGTCTATTAGGAGCTTCCCCTGGGACTTAAACCGCACTTATATTAAAGTTAAAGTAGCATTGATTGTCTCACACACACACACACACACACACACTAGGTTTGAAAAAATTATTCCCTGCATTTGACCCATCACCTTTGTTCACCCCCTGGGAGGTGAGGGGAGCAGTGAGCAGCAGCGGTGGCCACGCCCGGGAATCATTTTTGGTGATTTAACCCCCAATTTCAACCCTGGATGCTGAGTGTCAAGAAG
This sequence comes from Nerophis ophidion, assembly GCF_033978795.1. NCBI lineage: Eukaryota > Metazoa > Chordata > Actinopteri > Syngnathiformes > Syngnathidae > Nerophis > Nerophis ophidion. The sequence continues at coordinate 70,267,256 of NC_084614.1, forward strand.
TGAGGCAATGGGCCCTTTTTTTTTATAGTCTTTTGGTATGACCATTAGGGGGGTTGGAAAAAATCGATTCAAATATGAATCGAATCGAATGCGTTGTGCGATTCAGAATCGATTCTCATTTTTAAAAATCAATTTAACAAATAGGGGGCTTCGCGGTGGCAGAGGGGTTAGTGCGTCTGCCTCACAATACGAAGTTCCTGCAGTCCTGGGTTCAAATCAAGGCTCGGGATCTTTCTGTGTGGAGTTTGCATGTTCTCCCCGTGACTGCGTGGGTTCCCTCCGGGTACTCCGGCTTCCTCCCACCTTCAAAAACATGCACCTGGGGATAGGTTGATTGGCAACACTAAATTGGCCCTAGTGTGTGAATGTGAGTGTGAATGTTGTCTGTCTATCTGTGTTGGCCCTGCGATGAGGTGACGACTTGTCCAGGGTGTACCCCGCCTTACGCCCGATTGTTGCTGAGATAGGCGCCAGCGCCCCCCGCGACTCCAAAAGGGAATAAGCAATAGAAAATGGAATTTAACAAATAATTATTTTTTTTATTTTTTTTTATTTTATTTTTTTTATCAATCCAACAAACCACTACACAGCAATACCATAACAATGCAATCCAATTCCAAAACCAAACCTGACCCAGCAACACTCAGAACTGCAATAAACAGAGCAATTGACAAGACACAGAACAAACCAAAAGTAGTGAAACAAAAGTGAATATTATCAACAACAGTATCAATATTAGTTATAATTTCAGCATAGCAGTGATTAAAAATCCCTAATTGACATTATCATTAGACATTTATTAAAAAAAAAAAAAAAAGAATAATAATGTCACAGTGGCTTACACTTGCATCACATCTCATAAGCTTGACAACACTGTGTCCAATGTTTTCACAAAGATAAAATAAGTAATATTTTTGGTTTGTTTAATAGTTAAAAAAATGTACATTATTGCAATCAGTTGATAAAACATTGTCCTTTACAATCATAAAAGCTTTTAAAAAAAAATCAACTACTCTGCTAGCATGTCAGCAGACTGGGGTAGATCCTGCTGAAATCCTATGTATTGAATGAATACAGAATCGTTTTGAATCAGAAAAATATAGTTTTTGAATCGAGAACCGAATCGGAAAAATTGATATATTATCGAATCGTGACCCCAAGAATCGGTATTGAATCGAATCGTGGGACACCCAAAGATTCACAACCCTAATGACCATACTTGCCAACCCTCCCGGATTTTTCGGGAGACCAACGAAATTCAGCGCCTCCCCCGAAAACCTCCTGGGACAAATTTCCTCCCAAAAATCTCACGAAATTCAGTCGGAGTTGGAGGCCACGCCCCCTCCAGCTCCCTGCCGACACATCCGCTTTCCCATGTCTGCCCAAGGACGTTATAACTGTAGAAAGGTGGAGGGCGAGTTCTTGGTTTCTTATGTGGGTTTATTGTTAGGCAGTTTCATTAACCTCCTCCCAGCGCGGTAGCAACACATAACAACAGCAGTCCGTTTTCGCCTACCGTAAAGCAGTTTGTCTGCCGTAAACAGCAATGTTGTGACACTCTTAAACAGGACAATACTGCCATCTACTGTACATGCATATGGTTAGAAAAACAAGGATGGACAATTCAACCCTTAACTCAACAATGAGTAGATGAGTGTTATGTGTGTGTAAATGTGTAAATAAATGAACACTGAAATTCAAGTATTTCTTTTATATATATATATATATATATATATATATATATATATATATATATATATATATATATGTGTGTGTGTGTGTGTGTATATATATGTATATATATATATGTGTGTATATACAGTATATATGTACTGTATGTGTATACATATATATGTACGTATGTATATATATTTACATGTGTGTGTATATATGTATATACTGTATATGAAATACTTGACTTGGTGAATCTAGTTGTAAACATACTCCTCCCCTCTTAAACACCCCCCCAACCACGCCCCGCCCCGACCACGCCCCCCACCCCCCACCCCCACCTCCTAAAATCGGAGGTTTTAAGGTTGGCAAGTATGGGTATGACTCTTTTGGTTTGAACTCTCAATTTACCAATCTCAGGGCGGACACACTAACCACCAGGCCACTGAGTATGGATTTATTGATCAAACTGAGGTTTTTTTTTTTGTGTGTGTGTGCGGTTCTCTTTGATCCAATTAGCTTCATGGAGTGGAAATTGTATTTCCATTTAAAGTACCGGTAGTGTAAACACAAGTTGACTTCATTTACTCGATTGTGTTTAATTGTGTCCATTAAAGCAGTGTTTATATTGTAGCGTCGCATAAGAGTTAGTGCTGCAATGGATTCTGGGTATTTGTTCTTTTGTGTTACGGTGCGGATGTTCTCCCGAAATGTGTTTGTCATTCTTGATTGGTGTGTTATCACAGTGTGGCGCATATTTGTAACAGTGTTAAAGTTGTTTATACAGCCACCCTCAGTGTGACCTGTATGGCTGTTGATCAGTTATGTCTTGCATCCACTTATGTTTGTGTAAAAGTTGCATATATTGCGTGAGTTGGCTGGCACGCTATTTGTATGGAGGAAAAGCGGACATGATGACAGGTTGTAGAGGACGCTAAAGGCAGTGCCTTTAAGGCACGCTCCTAATACACAAACCCTGTTTCCATATGAGTTGGGAAATTGTGTTAGATGTAAACACAAACGGAATACAATGATTTGCAAATCATTTTCAACCCATATTCAGTTGAATATGCTACAAAGACAACATATTTGGTGTTTAAACTGATAAACTTTTTTTTTTTTGCAAATGATCATTAACTTTAGAATTTGATGCCAGCAACACGTGACACAGAAGTTGGAAAAGGTGGCAGTAAATACTGATAAAGTTGAGGAATGCTCATCACTTATATGGAACATCCCACAGAGGTGCAGGCTAATTGGGAACAGGTGGGTGCCATGATTGGGTTTAAAAACAGCTTCCATGAAATGCTAAGTAATTCACAAACAAGGATGGGGCGAGGGTCACCACTTTGTAAGCAAATTGTCGAACAGTTTTAGAACAACATTTCTCAACGAGCTAATCCAAGGAATTTAGGGATTTTACCGTCTACAATCCGTAAAATCATCAAAAAATTCAGAGAATCTGGAGAAATCACTGCACGTAAGGGATGATATTACAGACTTTTATTCCTCAGGCGGTACTGCATCAAAAAGCGACATCAGTGTGTAAAGGATATCACCACATAGGCTCAGGGACACTTCATAAAACCACTGTCAGTAACTACAGTTGGTTGCTACATCTGTAAGTGCAAGTTAAAACTTTACTATGCAAAACCAATCCCATGAATCAACAAAATCCTGAAACGCCGCCGGCTTGGCTGGGCCCGAGCTCACCTGAGATGGACTGATGCAAAGTGGAAAGGTGTTTTGTGGTCTGACGAGTCCACATTTCAAATTATATTTGGAAACAGAGGACGTGCTGTCCTCCAGAACAAAGAGGAAAATAACCATTCTGATTGTTGTATGCGCAAAGTTCAAAAGCCAGCATCTGTGATGGTATGGGGGTGTATTAGTGCCCAAAGCATGGGTAACTTACACATTAATGCTGAATGGACCATACAGGTTTTGGAGCAACATATGTTGTCATCCAAGCAACGTTATCATGGACGCCCCTGCTTATTTCAGCAAGACTAGTGTTACAACAGTGTGGCTTCGTAAAAAAAAAGTGCTGGTACTTTCCTGGCCTGCCTGCAGTCCAGACCTGTCTCCCATCGAAAATGTGTGGCGCATTATAAAGCGTAAAATACGACACCGGAGACCCAGGACTGTTGAACGACTAAAGCTCTACATAAAACAAGAATGGGAAAGAATTCCACTTTCAAAGTTTCAACAATCAGTTTCCTCAGTTCCCAAACGTTTAATGAGTGTTGTTAAAAGAAAAGGTGATGTAACACAGTGGTGAACATGTCCTTTCCCAACTACTTTGGCACGTGTTGCAGCCATGAAATTCTAAGTTAATTATTATTTGCAAAAAAAAAAAAGTTTATGAGTTTGAACATCAAGGATGGAGACATGGGGTAAATTATAATTGTTTTATAGGGCAAACCTTCTCAAGCTGTCTGTAGTACAACATACCTGGGATTTAGTTATGCTGCTTTTAATAACCTGGACACTTTAGGATTCCCAACTAGCATAAGTAATCAAGCCTGCCAAAGAAAAAAAACAATTCTTAGGTAACTTAAATAGCAGCTCATCACGTTGAAAACTTTAAAGGGGAAATTAAATTTTTTTTTGTGTTTTGCCTTTTTAAATTGTATTATTATTTTGCACAAAATTTAATTCAAAAATGTTTTTTTTTTGGACTGATTAAATGTGACCTCAATATTTCTCAAACGGAAATTTTTTTGTAATAGAAGGGCTCACAGGAAAACTCGGCTTGGGGCCTCAACTTCGAACAAATCTACAAAAAGTCATCAAAACATTAACAGTGCAATACGTTTTCATGACATGGTCACTACTGCCTACTTTGTCTTGTTATATTCTTATTTTACTGTTATATTGTTATTCCCAATGTTTTTATTCTTTTTGTAATATTTCTCTATTTTGTTTCCTTTTAAACCCCCATTATATACTTTTTACTTTTTTTTTTAAATTGATCTCAACTCTGTACACTGCTGCTGGAATTTTAATTTTCCTGAAAGAACTCTCCTGAAGGAATCAATAAAGTACTATCTATCTATCTATCTATCTATCTATCTATCTATCTATCTATCTATCTATCTATCTATCTATCTATCTATCTATCTATCTATCTATCTATCTATCTATCTATCTATCTATCTATCAAAACAAAATCTTTTGCCTTGGCAGAAGTAATACTAACAATCTACAACGAGACCTCCAAAGCCAAAACGCCCCAGAAGTTGAACAATATGGACTTGAACGAATATCTTCAAGGGGAATATATATCAGAATTCTAATAAAAGTTGGAGGTAAGACTATTAATATGCTCAGTGAGCGTCTTGAAGTGTTTTTCTTTTTCTTTGGATTTTTGTGTGGGATGACACCACATGATGGAAGGAGGAATTCATTTCCGCCTGGAAATGTTGCAAATTCAGCTGCGGGTGGTTCAAAGCGCACACATGAGGGTGACTGCGTGTTTTCACTCCTTTAAATATGAAGTGTGATTAAAGGCGGATTAAACAGTCGCGTCTCAGACCTGCCGAGCCTTCCCAGCGGATTGTCCTCGCTGCCATTTCTGCCAAAGTAAAGCAGGTGACGTCCCCATAGTTCCATAACGGGTCGACATGCATTTTCCCATGGCGCACATTTCTCCGTTTGACAGAAATAGCATTTAATGAGCCTCTAGTTTTACTAATCTGTTCCTTTATGCATCCCCTTTTTAATTCGCCACTACTGCCGTTGCACGACAACACATTTTCTTGAGGATTTTCACTTTTATCCGACCCCTGATTAGTATTAGGAATTCCATCTTTACCAAAAAAAATAGCTTTCTGTCAGAGAGGTAATCACTTTGTTCAATATTGTGCTTGTTTTGGTTTATTTTAACATTTAATGTTCTTAATCTTATTTAGTGGTAATCTTAAAGGGGAACATTATCACAATCTCAAAAGGGTTAAAAACAATAAAAATCAGTTCCCAGTGGCTTGTTTTATTTTTCAAAGTTTTTTTCAAAATTTTACACCTCCCGGAATATCCCTAAAGAAGCTTTAAAGTTCCTGATTTTCGCTATTTGCGATGCGACTATCCATTTCCCTGTGACGTCATACAGGGCTGCCAATACAAACAACATGGCGGTCACCACAGCAAGATATAGCGACATTAGCTCGGATTCAGACTCGGATTTCAGCGGCTTAAGCGATTCAACAGATTACGCATGTATTGAAACAGATGGTCGGAGTATGAAGGCAGATAGCGAAAACGAAATTGAAGAAGAAATTGAAGCTATTGAGCGAATAGCTATTGATGCTATTCGGCCATAGCATGGGTGTACCTAATGAAGTGGCCCATAGCATAGCTGCCTTATTAGCATCGCCGGTAAAATGTGCGGCCCAAACGATCAGGACTTTCGCATCTTGTGACACTGGAGCAACTTAAATCCGTCGATTGGTAAGTGTTTGTTTCGCATTAAATGTGGGTATCTAGTTTCAAATGTACATACAGCTAGTGTAAATAGCATGTTAGCATCGATTAGCGTAGCATGTTAGCATCGATTAGCTGGCAGTCATGCTGCGACCAAATATGTCTGATTAGCACGTAAGTCAACAACATCAACAAAACTCGCCTTTGTGATTTCGTTGACTTAATCGTTGCAAATGCATCTGCAGGTTATCCACACAGCTCTGTGCCATGTCTGTCTTAGCATCGCCGGTAAAATGTGCAGACACTCTGGCACATTCAATGGGTTTTCTGGCGGCAGATTTCTTGCCAGTGCTGCAACTTGAATCCCTCCCTGTCAGTGTTGTTACACCCTCCGACAACACACCGACGAGGCATGATGTCTCCAAGGTTCCAAAAAATAGTCGAAAAAACGGAAAATAACAAAGCTGAGACCCTGTGTTTGTAATGTGAAAATGAAAATGGCGGCTGTATTACCTCGGTGACGTCACGTTCTGACGTCATTGCTAAAACACCGACAAACAGAAAGGCGTTTAATTTGCCAAAATTCACCCATTTAGAGTTCGGAAATCGGTTAAAAAAATACATGGTCTTTTTTCTGCAACATCAAGGTATATATTGACGCTTGCATAGGTTTGGTGATAATGTTCCCCTTTAAATCAGCAGTACTTTAACTTTAACAAGTGTGTGGCCTGAAGTGGCCTAGCCATTCTCTAGACCTTGATGAGATTGAAAAAACGTTTAGTTGCCAATCGACAGCCTCAAAACCTTTTGAACTGTTCATCTCTTTGTAATTACAAAATCCGCTTGAGCAACAAACAAATTAGACCTAGACTCAGATTTAGACAAACTGTAATGATCCACAAGGGGAATTGTTCCACGCAGTAGCTCAGTTATAAAGGATGGAAAGTGTAAGGATGGAAAGGATAATGCAAGTATAAAGTAGACTAAATATGTACCGCAGTACAAATCCATCCCATCCATCCATTTTTTACCGCTCGTCTCTATCTCAGCTGCATTCAGGCAGAAGGCAGTGTACACCCTGGACAAGTCGCCACCTCATCACAGGGCCAACACAGATAGACAGACAACATTCACACTCACATTCACACACTAGGGACCATTTTAGTGTTGCCAATCAACCTATCCCCAGGTGCATTTCCTTGGAGGTGGAAGGAACCCACACAGGCGAGAACATGCAAACTCCGTACAGAAAAATCCTGAGCACGGTATTGAACTCAGGACTACTCAGGACCTTCGTATTGTGAGGCACATGCACTAACCCCTGATCTACTGTGCTGCCCACCGTAGTAACAATATAAAATATAACATATATGTATTATTTAAACATTATATGTACAGTATATCATATATACTGATATATTATAATTTTTATATAATATATAGAAATATAAGAAACACATTGTTTTCCAATCTAAATCCTTGTGTATTCTTCCCCTCCAGGGTTTTGACCCAGTTCTTCGTGTTCCTTTATTGCAAATGTCTGTGGAGAGGACTCAAGTTCGTGGCCCGGAAGTTCAACGGAAGGTGCGAGCTGCAGCGGATCTGCTACAACAACAAACACGGCGCCCGCAGGACGCTCAAGATCGGTACGGGCTCCAAACCTTTGAAGACCTTTGTAACTTTTGCAACGGAGGCCAGCCAGTGTGGCTGTGCAAGTGTATTTTGGTAAACCTCACTCTCTGACGCCTTAGGAGCTTGGGCTGGATATCAAAAGGATACCTTTTTTATTTTTTTATATATTTTTTTATTTTTAGCTCAATGTCTAGAGGGCTTCGCACTATCTTTAGGAGGACCCCGGGATGGAAATGAAGTAGAAAAGAGCACTAGGTATCAAGCTAAATCAGGGGAGGCCAAATGCTGCCCGCCGGCATCTTCAATTTGGGCCGCGAAAAGACGGCACTAGTTCTATTTGAATAAGCAACCCGGCGGTAGGGGTGTGTGTTCGTATTAAATTTAAATACCCAGGGGTGTGTCAAGTGGCAAAATGTCACCATCTTGTGAACAACGTGAGTTACTCAGGACGGTTACCATGATGTGTACTTCAGGATCTCGCACGCACAGCATATACTTATATGACCCAATCCAAACTGCCTTTCCTCGTCGTGGTGCAGAAAAAACAAAATTCAACCCGCACAAAAAGTCAACACACATGGATTGATTGATTGATTAATTGAAGCTTTTATTAGTAGGTTGCACAGTTCAGTACATATTCCGTACAATTGACCACTAAATGGTAACACCCGAATAAGTTCTTCAACTTGTTTAAGTCGGAGTCCACGTTAATCAATTCATGTTCACACATAACCCAACCAGTGTGGATATTATTTAAAAAAAAAAAATGTCTCATCACCATAAGAAATTGGAAATTACACCCATTTAAATCCATTACAGGGCATGATGGGAAAAATGACGACCTCGTGACATCAGGGGAGTAAACGAGGTCGGAGTTGAACTTTTACATCCTCTTAATATTCAGTTATAGTAACTATTAATTATATATTCATTATGTTATAATATGTAAACACACACACATATACATATATATGTGAAGGTATATTTATGTATATACATATGTATATATATATATATATATATATATATATACACATATACATAAAAAAAAAAAATATATATATATATACATAAATATGTATATATGTGTGTGTGTGTGTGTGTCTGTGTCTGTGTGTGTATTAGGGTTGTCGTCTCGATACCAATATTTTGGTACCGGTACCAAAATGTATTTAGATTATTTTCGATGCTTTTCTAAATAAAGGGCACCACCAAAAACTTGCATTATTGGCTTTATTTTAACAAAAAAAAAGTATGGTACATTAAACATCCATCCATCCATCCATCCATTTTCTACCGCTTATTCCCTTTTTGGGGTCGCGGGAGGCGCTGCCGCCTATCTCAGCTACAATCGGGCGGAAGGCAGGGTACGCCCTGGACAAGTCGCCACCTCATCGCAGGGCGTACATTAAACATATGTTTGTTATTGTAATCGAATAATAATTTTGTCCTTAAATAAAATAGTAGACATACTAGTCAACTTGTGCTTTAGTAGTAAGTAAACAAACAAAGGCTCCTAATTAGTCTGTTGACGCATGCAATAACATATTGTGTCATTTATCTTTCTACTTATGTCAAAATATAAAGGACAAGCTGGAAAAATTAATTATTAATCTACTCGTTCATTTACTGTTGATAACTGTTTATTTTGTCCTTCAACATGTTCTATCTACACGTCTGTTAAAATGTATTAATCACTTTTTCTTCTGTTGTTTGATACTTTAAATTAGTTTTGGATGATTGTATCGACTAGATACGCTCCTGTATTTGGTATCATTACAGTGGATGTCAGGTGTGGATCCACCCATGGGATTTGTTTACATTGTGACGCTGGTGAGCTATTGTATCCTCCTACGGTGTGTAGTGAAACATGTTTAGAATAGAATAGAAAATACTTTATTGAACCCTGGGGAAAATTCCTCGTCCTGCAGGGATGATACTTGTAAGAAACTTACTTTATTTGTCGCCTTGGAGGCTGGGATTAGTGATATAGAAGTAGCTAAAACACCGCCGACTGCGGATGGGTGTTCGCTGCTAGCTAGCTAGCCATGTCTTAAAGAACCTCTTTCTGAGGGCGTTTCAGTGTTATAACTTCTCCTTTATTGTTAGTTTTTAAGCCAAAATGCGCCCATTCTCCCTTTTCTGTCCACACACATTGTCTTCTTGTAAGTACTCCATGATTGTGCACTGCCGAACATGCTCCTCTCCTCGTAAAACCAGCAAAGTCATGACGTGATGACGCGACGTCATGCCTGTTTAAAGAAAAAAAAAAAAGTGAACCGGTACTTTTCAAGCAGAGTATAGTACCATTTTTGATTCATTAGTACTGTGATACTATACTAGTGCCGGTATACCGTACAACCCTAGTGTAAATATATATATATATATATATATATATATATATATATATACATATATATATATATATATATATATATATATATATATATATACTAACGTTTGTGTGTATATGTATAAATGTATGTATATATATATATATATGTTTGTAAATATATATATATATATATGTGTGTGTAGGTATATGTATGTATATATATACGTGTGTATATATATATATGTGTATATGTATATATATATGTATATGTATTTCTATACATATGTATATGTATATACTGCATATATGTGTATATATATATATATATATATATATATATATATATATATATATATATATATATATGTATGTCTTGATTGGATTATGTGGTAGAGCGCAATATGTAGGTGTGGGAAAAATCACAAGACTACTTCATCTCTACAGAACTGTTTCATGAGGGGTTCCCTCAATCATCAGGAGATTTTAATGGAAGCATTCACATACAATGGTTTGTATAGGGCACAGAGTAGGTGGGTACAGGCAGGCGTATGGGCTTGGTGATTGGCTCATGTGTTACCTAGGAGGTGTTTCCGTCTGTGGCGGAAACACCGTCCCTCAAAACACTGTCCCTCAACAAGCGCAGTGAAATCATTTCAACATGCCGCCACGCCAAATTTTTTTCAGCCCGATGTGGTCCCTCAGTCAAAAAGTCTGGACACCCCTGAGCTAAATGTCCAGGCTGTCCACTGGATGTGGAGTGAGAACTCTGGAGGTGTCAGGGAGTGAGGTTTACCAACATACACTTGTACAGCCACACTGGCTGGCCTCCATTGCACAAAGATTTTGTCTTCTGTAATTTGTCCTAATTTGTGCAAACTCTTTGTTTTTAGAGTCATCCCTGAGGTACTCCAAAAATGAGGTAAATGTCTGCAAATGTGTGGATTTATAAAATAATTAGAATTTGATTATCTGTAGCAGTTTTGTTGAAACATTTTAATGTTTTTTTTTAAATGAAAATTGCATCAAAAAATAAGCTGCCTTACAAGGACTTTCTCCTTTGCAGTTGCTGCAGTCGGCCCTTAGCACCCATCCGGACAAAGTGGAGAAAACCGTTGACGACATCATGGCTTTGAAGAAGATCAACCACGACACCAACCCTCAGTGAGCCCTCACACACTTGTGCCAGATACAAAGATCAGAAAATGTTACAATGAACGCAAAAAAGCAAAGCAATTGAAGCAATATTAATTGTATACGCACTAAAAGCTGTGCTAGTGCGTGTAAAAAAAACACATGAGATGTTAATATAAATACATTGAATAAAGTCAAATACAAATAAGGCAACAAGAGAAGTATCCCACACTTCTTTTTTGTAAAGTAAATTTGTGCAGCATATATGGGCATCTACATCAACTATATGATTTGCCTGAGAAGCTGGACAGGACAAAAAAAAAACAACACATGAGAAGCCACCTTTTGTTTAGCAGAAGTGAAAGTAAAAAAAAAATACTAGGCTACCGGTCAGTATAAGCTAACTTTAGTGAAAAAGTATGCCGATTTATGCCTTTCAGTGTCGATCACAAAATCCTTTTTTATTTTTGGTCCCCAAGATGAGTGAGCTAAGGCGGCTAGCAAATAACTGGGTATGTCCATACACAGTGTGAAGCTACTAATTGAAATGGGAACTGCACCTTTAAAAAACATTGTCCCTATCATTCACAATCCTTATGTAAGACAGGAACACACATATTTTTCTTTTTTTTATGTACTCCGATTTATAAAATACGGCAAGTAGGAGTTGGATCCCAGCTAAAGGGAGTACACTCTTGCGCCAATAAAACCCTCTAAAAAAGGCAAGGCAGATTTATTTTTATAGCACAATTCGTACCCAAGGCAATTCAAAGTGCTTTACAGAAAATTACGAGAATGTAAAAATAAATCCATTCATCCATTTTCTACCGCTTGTCCCGTTTGGGGTTGCTGGAGCCTATCTCAGCTGCAAACGGGCGGAAGCCGGGGCACACCCTGGACAAGTTGCGCGAAAATAAATCATGGAAATAATCATAATTTAAAAAAAAATCCATCCATTCATCCATTTTGTACTGCTTGTCCCTAAACTGGGTAGCGGGGAGTGATGGAGCCTATCTCAGCTACAATCGGGCGGGAGGCTGGGCACACCCTGGACAAGTCGCCACTTCATCACAGGGCCAACACAGATAGAATCATGAAATAAAACAAATAAAATAAAAACAATCATAATTCAACTTAAAATCAAAGATTGTAGAAGAGCTACTTTTAGTTGTCATTTGCACAATTCAATAAAAGTGTTTGTCATCCAAACACCGCCAACAATACTCCATTTACATCTCATGACCATAATATTAACCAAGTATTAGCGATATTGTTATTATCGGCGCCGTGATCACAAAGAACTAACTACCTTATACTGCTATATTGATATATTGAGCACGGTGAGCTGCTGCATCGCCTCTGAGCTGGCGAAAGTTAATTCTATATTATAAATCATGCCTCTCCCCTGGATAGTAGAAGGTTGTGGACATAAACTGAGAAGTTAGTCAACTTTGACATTCATGACAGATGGCGAGAAAGACACAAAAAGAGGCTTGTTTCGTTTTTTTGTCCATAAACTGTAAAGTAGATCAATTCTGACATTCAACTTAGACCCGGAGATGCTCGAAAAAGACATGACGAAAAACGCTTGTTTGCCGCCATACTTTATTTATCTTATTTTACTTCCGGGTAAATTCTGATTAATTCTTCATCTGAATCCAATTCATCCCATCAGTCGGCATCCCAGTGAGAGCAGACATTGTACAGTAAGTGATTGTTTCTGTTATGTACAGAGAAGGGAAAGAAGGCGACAAGGAGGCAGAACTGTGGTTCACAAGGTTTATTTAAACTTTTGATGATTACGTGGCGTGTGTATGCTACCCTAAGTAAATGGGTATAGACTATGTGTAAATGTTACCAGGAGCTGTTTTCTGTGAGTGTTGGATGTATCCTTTGTCGAATCAAGGGGGTGGGGCAAGGCGAAGAGGCAGTCCGTAAACGAGCAAGGGGGCGAGGGTAGGAGCGAGGCAGCGTAGTCCGTGTCCGAGCAGGGGGTCGAGGTTCAAGGAAGGCAGTCAGGAATTCGGATGGATGTCGAGAGGAAAAACACGATCACGGATGACAGGGAAGTCACTGCAGAAGACACAAGGGACATGAACATGGGAGACACGGAGAGAGCAAAGAGAAGGCGAGCAAAGCACAGAGGAGGGAATGTCAGATGTGATGCTAACTGGGAAGATGAGCGACGTTCTGGCAAAGGTTCCTCTGGTTCGCTGGTCTTTATGCCATTCCTTCTCATCATTACCAGGTGCGCTGATTAGTGATTGTCTGCAGATGTGTTGCTGCGTGGGCGCGCTGCGCTCAGCACGAGCAGGGGCGTCTGCCAGCGGAGGTTCGACTCCGCGTCGTGACAGTTTCAATACGTTCGTAGTTTGTATTTCTTGTTTAGCACTTAGCAATACTGCTATATGCAGGATCTGTTTATCATTAAGTTTCTAAAACCTGTAGCTCATTCTCCTTCAAGCTCAAAAATATAAGTTTCTGCATCATCATTTGTCCCAAAGTAGTTGTTGTTGTCTCTCATTAATGTCTGCCATAATTATTAGTGTTGTTGTTGTTTTAATGTGTCTTGAAATGAATACGCCGCCGTATGCTTACAATGAGCAAAATATGTAAGTATTAAATGTTATTATGAATGTTACTACATTACATATATAGTTACAAAATGGTTATGGGAGTTTTGTTTTTTTTTCTTTGTTTTTTTAGAGCACTTTCTAGGCGGAATAGAGTAACTTCCATTATCTTAATTGTTAGCTGACTTTTGCTAGTGTTTATTTACGAGTTAGAATGCATAAAAAACACATTTGTTCTTGTCTCATACAAGGACTGGGAATGATAGACAAAATAAAAAAAAATTGCAGTTCCCCTTTAATAATCCTCCTCTGCGGAAAATAAACTACATTCTCTACAATTTGTAGTATCACCGCAGGAAGAGGCTAAACATTTGACACGCTGACACAGAAAAGGAAGGTATGCTAAGCGAGCTTGAAACAACAGAATAATTGGTTAGTAAAGTTTAAGAAGTGTAGTTGGGACCAACATAACAACAACATAAGTTAAGCGGTTATTAACAGGAAATTAACAAGTATTTTAATAGAGGGAGGATAATATAACTACAACAGCTGGTGTGTAGTAGCCAGGCGAACATGCAAGGGAGAGCGAATTGATCGGTAATGTTGATATCAAAGGTAGTATCCACATATGACTGATTCTAGAGTGTTAAGATCAATATTCTTTAAAAAAACAACAACAACTTTTTATTGTCGTTTTTGTTCATGTTTAAAACTCAGATAATTATTCCCATGACCGAAGTGGATTTTGGGGCAAAAAACAAACTATTAAAAAGTACTAAAGCTTTTGTTTACTCATTGTGTTCTATCAACTTACTTTGGACCAAACAATTGTATGTAGTAATACAAGAGAATGATAAGGAACTAGTTTAAATATTGTGTTGATATTGTTAAACTCGTCATCAGTGCATTGAAAGATTTAAAGGTATCACATGTGATGAGTGTTGGTATCGGCCGATTTCGAGCGTGGATGATTGGTATCAGCAGCATAAAAACCCTGACCGGAACTTCCCTTCTCTTGGTCAAACAAGTGCTTCCTCTGTGCCCCTCCCTCAGGTTGGGCATCTCCCTGCAGGCCAGCCTGCTGCAGATTGTGGGCTACAGGACTCTGGTGGCCCGGGTGGAGAAGCTGCGCCGGGAGCCGTACGATTGTGAGAACGCAGAACACGAGGAAATGCTGATGAAGGTGCAGAAATAATAACTCTTAATTACAGTGTCTCACCATAAATTCATTTATAGTGGAACTTCAAACTTTATTAGTTTTTGAACATGGTTCGTGAATCTAAAAGTTTGTACAGAAAAACAGAGTTCCTCCTTAGAAAAAATGTAAACATAAATAATTTTTATATATATATATATATATGTGTTTCTAAATGTGAATTTTTTTACTAAAATAAAGACATTTGTCCAGGGAAGAAGAAATTATTAATGTTTAATAATCTAAAGTATCAAACAACAGAAGAATAACTGATTATTACTGAGGAGTGGGGTGTGGCCTGCGGGCCTGCAGCGAGGCAGGGTGTGCCAGGACCGGCCTCGAAGTCAGTGACAGGTGCGTGGATTGCCCACCTGGGCCTTGTTATCTAATCACTTATCACTCTGTATAAGAAGCAAACCGGGAGGAGAGACTTAGTTGGAGCGGGAGCCAGAGAAAGACACACGTACAGCAACACGCTGGACTGAAAAGTCAAGTATATATCCCTACATGGTTGTATGCAAATGGAAACTGGCTTATATATATATATATATATATATATATATATATATATATATATATCCATTTTCTACCGCTTATTCCCTTTTGGGGGGGGCGCTGGAGCCTATCTCAGCTACAATCGGGCGGAAGGCCCCGTACACCCTGGACAAGTTGCCACCTCATCGCAGGGCCAACATATATATATATATATATATATATATATATATACCTATCAAACACAGTTTTTATTTGCATGCAACCATGTAGGGATTGCTTTCCAGCAATATAGACTTGGACTTTTCAGTCCAGCGTGTCTCAGTACGTGTGTCTTTCTCTGGCTCCCACTCCAACCACGTCTCTCCTCCCGGTTTGTTGCTTATACAAAGAGACAGGTGATTAGATAATAAGGCCCGGTTGGGCCATCTACGCACCTGTCACTGACTTCGAGGCCAGTCCTGACATACCCTGCCTCGCTGCAGGCCCGCAGGCCACGCCCCCCTCCTCAGTAATAATCACTTATTCTTCTGTTATGTGATTAGTCTTGGATGATACCACAAATTTGGGTATCAAGCCGATACCAAGTCGTTACAGGATCATACATTGGTCATATTCAAAGTCCTCATGTGTCCAGGGACATATTTTCTGAGTTTATAAAGATAATATAAATTAAAAAAAAACAAAAGCCAAAAAATATCAACCTAATCATAGTAGTATCGACTAGATACGTTACTGTACTTGGTGGGAGGATTTGGGGTGGCGGCGTACGTTTCAGAGGCAGTATAGTACCGAATATGATTCATTGGTATCGCGGTACTATACTAATACCGGTATACCAGGGGTCGGCAACCCAAAATGTTGAAATAGCCATATTGGACCAAAAAGACCAAAACAAATATGTCTGGACCCGCAAAAAATTAAAAGCCAAATATAAAGATAGTGTGTCATGAGATATAAATTGAATTGTGAGGAATTAAAGGAAAACAAATGAGCTCAAATATAGCTACAAATTAGGCATAATGATGCCATATGTACATATAGCTAGCCTAAATAGCATGTTAGCATCGATTAGCTTGCAGTCATGCAGTGACCAAATATATTGATTAGCACTCCACATAAGTTAATAAAATCAACAAAACTCACCTTTGTTTATACATGCACAACATTATAAGTTTGGTGGACAAAATGAGACAGAAGAAGAAGTCACATAAAACACGTCTTAGAAAGTCGGAGAAAGTTATACATGTAAACAAACTAGGGTGAGTTCAAGGACCGCCAAAATTAGTAGGACAAAACGGCGCTGGCCAAATACTCGAATCAGTGAAGCATGTTTAATATAAACAATGTGCTTTATAGCAATTAGGGAGGTCGGAATGAGAATCAGCACCTCCAAATCCGAGTCCATGGTTCTCTCCCGGAAAAGGGTGGAGTGCCATCTCCGGGTTGGGGAGGAGACCCTGCCCCAAGTGGAGGAGTTCAAGTACCTAGGAGTCTTGTTCACGAGTGAGGGAAGAGTGGATCGTGAGTTCGACAGGCGGATTGGTGCGGCGTCTTCAGTAATGCGGACGTTGTACTGATCCGCTGTGGTGAAGAAGGAGCTGAGCCGGAAGGCAAAGCTCTCAATTTACCGGTCGATATACGTTCCCATCCTCACCTATGGTCAGGAGCTTTGGGTCATGACCGAAAGGATAAGATCACGGGTACAAGTGGCTGAAATGAGTTTCCTCCGCCGGGTGGCGGGGCTCTCCCTTAGAGATAGGGTGAGAAGCTCTGTCATCCGGGAGGAACTCAAAGTAAAGCCGCTGCTCCTCCACATCGAGAGGAGCCAGATAAGGTGGTCCGGGCATCTGGTCAGGATGCCACCCGAACGCTTCCCTATGGAGGTCTTTAGGGCACGTCCAACCAGTAGGAGGCCACGGGGAAGACCCAGGACACGTTGGAAAGACTATGTCTCCCGGCTGGCCTGGGAACGCCTCGGGATCTCCCGGGAAGAGCTAGACGAAGTGGCTGGGGAAAGGGAAGTCTGGGCTTCCCTGCTTAGGCTGTTGCCCCCGCGACCCGACCTCGGATAAGCGGAAGAAGATGGATGGATGGATGGATGTCATGTTTGTCCTCCTACAGAAACTATCATTTCCATTTTTCATATATTTTTGAAAAAGCTCCAGAGACCCATTAGGACGGCGCTAAAGAGCCGCATCCGGCTCCAGAGCCGCGGGTTGCCGACCCCTGCGGTATTACCATACAACCCTGGTTCTAGCACACGCAAACATTTAGTCAATCAGCGCCCTGGCGTTATCGCACCGTGTTGACATATTTATCCACGTCAATCAGTGGAGCTAACCACAGGCTGTGCTTTGTTGTGTCCCAGCTGTGGAAGGAGCTGCGCCCCGACACACCTCTGACCAGCCGCATCTCCAAACAGTGGTGCGAGATTGGTTTCCAAGGCAGCGACCCCAAGACCGACTTCCGAGGCATGGGCCTGCTGGGGCTCCACAACCTGCTGTAGGCCGCAGATTCCGATGACGACGCTAAGACGCTCGGCTAACACCCTCGACTCTCTCCGTTCAGGTACTTCGCCGAGCACGACAAGACCACGGCTCTGCAGATGCTGCACGACTCGCTGCAACCAAAGCACAAGTATGTGGGAGGACTCCGTCATGACTGTTTTGCCTTTGCTGCATCGTGTCGGGTGTTTCACTGCTAAAAACTACCTCACTCATGCTCACATGCCACTTCACCACATATACTATATGGACAAAAACTAGGCGTGTTTATACTCATACTAATTTTGTCCATACAGTCTATTTCTAGTCGTTACTCCAACAGCTTGATGTCATCCACTGCTTCATTCTCTCGTTTGGTTTGCCGTCAGCATCTCAGTGAGCTTCTTCTGTCTCCTCCTCCTTCACCTGTGTTTCGATCCACGCTTCTCTCTGTGTCGTTCATGCCCCCTGCAGGAGCGCACACGGGAGGCAAAGGTACCCCATTTCACGTTCACTCGCCCGCTCTATTTTTAAAAGATGCACTGGAGCACACTCTTCATGCGGCGCTCTGTGGTTGTTGCACACATTCAACACAGCCATTTAAAGTACCGTATTTTTCAGATTATAAGTCGCTCCGGAGTATAAGTCGCATAGTAAAGAAGGAAAAAAAACATACAAACCCCGTTTCCATATGAGTTGGGAAATTGTGTTAGATGTAAATATAAACGGAATACAATGATTTGCAAATCCTTTTCAACCCATATTCAGTTGAATGCACAACAAAGACAATCAATCAATCAATCAATCAATGTTTATTTATATAGCCCTAAATCACAAATGTCTCAAAGGACTGTACAAACCATTACGACTACGACATCCTCCGAAGAACCCACAAAAGGGCAAGGAAAACTCACACCCAGTGGGCAGGGAGAATTCACATCCAGTGGGACGCCAGTGACAATGCTGACTATGAGAAACCTTGGAGAGGACCTCAGATGTGGGCAACCCCCCCCCCCTCTAGGGGACCGAAAGCAATGGATGTCGAGCGGGTCCAACATGATACTGTGAAAGTTCAATCCATAGTGGCTCCAACACAGCAGCGAGAGTCCCGTCCACAGGAAACCATCCCAAGCGGAGTCGGATCCACATGGTAGAGATGTCCCCAACCGATACACAGGCGAGCGGTTCATCCTGGGTCCCGACGAGCGGTCCATCCTGGGTCTCGACTCTGGACAGCCAGTACTTCATCCATGGTCATTGGACCGGACCCCCTCCACAAGGGAGGGGGGACATAGGAGAAAAAAGAAAAGAAGCGGCAGATCAACTGGTCTAAAAAGGAGGTCTATTTAAAGGCTAGAGTAGACAGATGAGTTTTAAGGTGAGACTTAAATGCTTCTAGATATTTGATGTTCAAACTGATTGCAAATAATCATTGACTTTAGAATTTGATGCCAGCAACACGTGACAAAGAAGTTGGGAAAGGTGGCAATGAATACTGATGAAGTTGAGGAATGCTCATCAAACACTGATTTGGAACACCCCACAGGTGTGCAGGCTAATTGGGAACAGGTGGGTGCCATGATTGGGTATAAAAACAGCTTCCCAAAAAATGCTCAGTCTTTCACAAGAAAGGATGGGGCGAGGTACACCCCTTTGTCCACAACTGCGTGAGCAAATAGTCAAACAGTTTAAGAACAACGTTTCTCAAAGTGCAATTGCAAGAAATTTAGGGACTTCAACATCTACGGTCCATAATATCATTAAAAGGTTCAGAGAATCTGGAGAAATCACTCAACGTAAGTGGCATGGCCGGAAACCAAAATTGAATGACCGTGACCTTCGATCCCTCAGACGGCACTGTATCAAAAACAGACATCAATCTCTAAAGGATATCACCACATGGGCTCAGGAACACTTCAGAAAACCATCCATCCATCCATCCATCTTTTGCCGCTTATCCGAGGTCGGGTCGCAAGGCAACAGCCTAAGCAGGGAAACCCAGACTTCCCTCTCCCCAGCCACTTCGTCTAGCTCTTCCCGGGGGATCCCGAGGCGTTCCCAGGCCAGCCGGGAGACATAGTCTTCCCAACGTGTCCTGGGTCTTCCCCGTGGCCTCCTACCGGTTGGACGTGCCCTAAACACCTCCCTAGGGAGGCGTTCGGGTGGCATCCTGACCAGATGCCCGAACCACCTCATCTGGCTCCTCTCGATGTGGAGGAGCAGCGGCTTTACTTTCCCAGATGACAGAGCTTCTCGCCCTATCTCTAAGGGAGAGCCCCGCCACACAGCGGAGGAAACTCATTTCGGCCGCTTGTACCCGTGATCTTATCCTTTCGGTCACAACCCAAAACTCATGACCATAGGTGAGGATGGGAACGTAGATCGACCGGTAAATTGAGAGCTTTGCCTTCCGGCTCAGCTCCTTCTTCACCACAACGGATCGGTACAACGTCCGCATTACTGAAGACGCCGCACCGATCCGCCTGTCGATCTCACGATCCACTCTTCCCCCACTCGTGAACAAGACTCCTAGGTACTTGAACTCCTCCACTTGGGGCAGGGTCTCCTCCCCAACCCGGAGATGGCATTCCACCCTTTTCCGGGCGAGAACTATGGACTCGGACTTGGAGGTGCTGATTCTCATTCCGGTCAGATCAAGCCATCAGGACCAAATCATCTGCAAAAAGCAGTGTTACTATATACAGTAGGTCGCTACATCTCTAAATGCAAGTTAAAGCTCTACTATGCAAAGCGAAAGCCATTTATCAACAACATCCAGAAACGCCGCCGGCTTCTCTGGGCCTGAGATCATCTAAGATGGACAACACAATTTCCCAACTCATATGGAAACAGTGTTTGTATTTAAGTCGCTCAACAGCATGGGTGTCAAACTCTGGCCCGCGTGCCGCTATTATACAGCTGTGTCCGCATAAACCGCTAATACTCATATTTGCCAACCCTCCCGATTTTCCCGGGAGACTCCCAAAGTTCAGTGCCCCTCCCGAAAAACTCCCGGGCAACCATTCTTCCGAATTTCTCTCGATTTCCACCCGGACAACCTTGAAGGCACTGCCTTTAGCGTTCCCTATTACCCGTCGTCACGTCCGCTTTTCCTCCATACAAACAGCGTGCCGGCCTTTTCACATAATATATGAACCTGTTACACACATAAGTGAATGCCAAGCATACTTGCTCAACAGCCATACAGGTCACACTGAGGGTGGCCGTATAAACAAATTTAAAACTGTTACGAATATGCGCCACACTGTGAACCCACACCAAACAGGAATGACAAACACATTTCAGGAGAACATCCATACCGTAACACAACATAAACACAAGAGAACAAATACCCAGAACCCCTTGCAGAGCTAACTCTTCCGGGACGCTACAATATACACACCCCGCTACTTCAAAGCTTAAATGTTTGATTACTCATTATAGTTACTTAATTTTCACATTTTTTATTAGCCTGTGTAAAAAGTTTGTTTTGATATTTACCTCTTAAGGCTGCAGATAGAAATGAGGCATTCAATTTTTGATTTTATTTTATTTGATATGCCATTGATATTTCTTTATTATTATTATTATTATTATTTGTAACTCGATTTTGCATTTCACTATAAAGTGATCTAAGCTTTAGTTGTTCAATATTAATTGCAAAACTTGTTTGGGTCCCTATTAAAAGATTAATTTGTTCTACCTTGGCCCGCGGCTTTGTTCAGTTTTAAATTTTGGCTCACTCTGTATTTGAGTTTGACAACCCTGCACTAGAGTATATGTCGCATTTTTGGGGGGAAATTTATTTTATAAAATCCAACACCACGAATAGACATTTGAAAGGCAATATAAAATAAATAAAGAATAGTGAACAACAGGCTGAATAAGTGTACGTTATATGAGGCATAAATAACCAACTGAGAAGGTGCCTGGTATGTTAACGTAACATATTATGGTAAGAGTCATTCAAATAACTATAACATATAGAACATGCTATACGTTTACCAAACAATCTGTCACAACTAATCGATAAATCCGATGAAATCTTCTTCCTCTGTGTCGCTTCTAAACAATTCTGCCAACTCCAAAGTTCGACAACGCGCTGCTTCCTCTTCTATCGGTACGTCCCTTCCGTCAGAGACATCGTCAGTTGCAGTTCCAATTATTCCAGCCTTTCTGAATCCGGACACGATGGTTTTGGTTGTCACTAAAACCCATGCTTTGTCGATCCATCCTATGACATCCAGAAAAGTTGCATGGTTAAATAATATTATTTGATATTTTACGGTAATGTTTTAATAATTTCACACATTAGTCGCTCCATAGTATAAGTCGCGCCCCCGGCCAAAGTATGAAAAAAACTGCGACTTATTATCCGAAAAATACGGTAAACCCTTCATCCATCAAAATGGACTCTGATTGGCTACCTTGTAAAAATACACATCCACATTTTAATGTGATACCATCATTTTTAATCGAATGTAATGTTTAATTTATATTATTTTTATTTTTTAATAAATGTTTTTTAAATGTATTATTATTTTTTTGTGTGTGTGATGTTTATAGTCCTTTTTAATGGCAGAACAAATTAACATTATTGAATAAATAAAAATAGGAGAATGCATATATTTTTTAAACTTTTTTACAGCATATATTGAAAACAATTAAAAGATTAAAAATGACCTGTTTATTAAAATATTTTAGATAGAAGATGTGTACTGTTTAAATGTATTAGTGAATTTACACAATACAAGGTTTTGTCCGAATTAATGTGCTCACATGTAAACCACACGTGGATGTTTTTTAACGTGGTGTGTGTGTGTGTTCGTGTGTGTGTGTGTGTGTGCGTGTGTGTTTTTTTTTCACAGTGAGGCAAACAAGGCTGAATGGGCACAGCGGAACCTTGACAAAGCAATTGGGTAACAGGATTGGGTCTTTCTTTCCTACTCGTTTTCCTGTTAAAATCAGTTTTTCCAAGCTGTCTTTTCTAATAATCTGTCCGAGAAATTTCAGCTGCCGAATTCGAATCGTTGCAGTCAATAAACTAACGAATAACTAATAAAATAGTGTTGCAATATAAAGGAAAAATTATGTAATTTTACCGTACTTTTTTTTTTTTTACATTTTCTATGAATAAAGTCTAAATATAATGGGGATTTAAAAATATATTTTTCAAGAATAAAGTTGAAACGAGAGATGTCCGATAATATCGGACTACCTGTCATGACTTGGATTTAGGAGCAGCTTACTGCGAGGCTTTTGACTTGACTGAACACGACGTGAAGGTTATGACATGATTTAATGAAGCACTCAAAAAGTACCAAACAAAAGGCGCGCACAGGGCGGAGAACAAACTTTGCTAAGAAAAACAAAGGCGGAACTATGGACATGAAACAAAACTACACATACGGTGACGTGAGCAGAACCGCATGAACTTTGATATCAAGAATATTTAGGGTGAATCAAGAGTGGAGCATGAGTAATGTTAGGGGTATCAGGAGTGATGTCGCCGACTACCTGGCAACTACAGGCTTAAATAATGGTGACATGATTAACACAGGTGTGTAAGTCCAAAACAAAACAGGTGCGTGAGTCCAAATGAATCAGGTGAACTAATTGGTCATCATGGTGACAAAACAAACAATAGTGCACAAAGAGTCCAAAACCCAAACAGAACATAACGAAACAAAACGTGACCACAAAACATGACACTGCCGATATTATCGGCTGATAAATGCTTTAAAATGTAATATCGGAAATTATCTGTATCCATTTCAAAAAGTAAAATGTATGACTTTTAAAACGCCACTGTACGGACTGGTACACAGATGTAGGGAGAAGTATAGAGCGCCAATAAACCTTCAATGGACTTCCTTTGCGTGCCGGACCAGTCATATAATATCTACGGCTTTTCACACACACAAGTGAATGCAAGCATACTTGGTCAATAGGTCACACTGAGGGTGGCCGTACAAACAAGTTCAACACCATTACAAATATGCGCCATACTGTGAACCCACACCAAACAAGAATGACAAACACATTTCGGGAGAACATCCGCACCGTAACACAACATAAACACAACAGAACAAATACCCAGAACCCCTTGCAGCACTAACTCTTCCGGCTGTAAGTGCACCTACCCCCACCTCAACCTCCTCATGCTCTCACAGGGCATGTCCCAAATTCAAAGTTGCAGTTTTGAGGCATGTTAAAAAAAAAAAATTGCACTTTGTGACTTCAATAAAAAATATGGCAGTGCCATGTTGACATTTTTTTTCACAAGTTAAGTTGATTTATTTTGGAAAACCTTGTCACATTTTCTAATGCATCCAGCGGGGCATCACAACAAAATTAGGCATAATAATGTGTTAATTCCACGACTGTATATATCGGTATCGGTTGATATCGGAATCTGTAATCAAGAGTTGGAAAATATCGGAATATTGGCAAAAAAAAAGCCATTATCGGACATCTCTAGTTGAAACGGTCTTCATTCCAAGCCTTCAAGTTAAATGTTGACTTTGTTGACATCTTCCAGCTATTCGTTCGCCATTGTGGGCATCAACATCACCGACCTGGCCTACTCGCTCCTGGTGAGCGGCGCCCTGAAGACCCACTTGTACAACGTGGCCCCCGAATTACCCGTCTTGCAGCACTTCCAGCAGACCTTCTGTAAGTCAGCTGCCTATTACTGAAAATGCAAACAAAGCTCCAACGCCCTCGTGTGTGTGTGTGTGTGTGCGTGCGTGCGTGCGTGTGTGTGTTTGTGTGTTCTTGCAATGCTTACTTAATGGGCTTAACAGAACTTCGCTCTGTTTACACAGTCACCTTTAGGGGACCGCTGACGGTATGGGGACCAAAAACCAGGTCCCCTAAAGGGAAACCAGTCACCTTTAGGGGACCTCTGACGGTATGGGGACCAAAAACCAGGTCCCCTAAAGGGAAACCAGTCAGCTTTAGGGGACCTCTGATGGTATGGGGACCAAAAACCAGTTCCCCTAAAGGGAAACCAGTCACCTTTAGGGGACCTCTGACGGTATGGGGACCAAAAAACAGGTCCCCTAAAGGGAAGCCTTTTGAAATGATAGTCAGATCCATTCTGAAGATGCCTAAGTCATTTTTACGATTTGGCCCATCAAACATTTTTACTGGTTAGTTTGAGTGTGAGACATTTGCACAGCAGCCCCCTCATCGGGCTGTAGCTGGTACATTTAAGTGGTGAAACTTCCTATAAGATGACCGCTTTAGTGCTGAGGATCATGTCATATGTCCACTTCATGCTCCCTCCACCCCAGCGGACGATGGCGTCGAACACCGCAGAGGCCACCACAGTGTATATGTGTCTTTTACTTTTTATTCATAGCTGTATGTAGAAGTGTCCGGTTGTATCCGCTGCTTTGATGTTTTATTGTCTTTTGTGTTCTTTGATGTTTGATGTTTCCCTCTTACACACACGTGAGAGGGATGTGTACTATGGCTCTGAGTTGTTGTTGTTTTTTTCCCTTGGCCTCAGTCTGGACCCCTCTCCAGGGCTCAGGCTTAGACCGATTTTTTTATTTTTATTTGTTTACCTGTATCTCACCTTTTTTGTAAGGGGCGCTGGAAGCCGGCAGACCCGTCAGCGATCCTGGTTTGTCTCCCTGTAATGTTTGTCTGATCTTGAATGGGATTGGGCTGAAAATGTTAATTTTCCTGAAGGAACTCTCCCGAAGGAATAAATAAAGTACTGTCTAATCCATCTAATCTAATCTAATATTTAATTTGAACAATTTTTTTTTAATGGTCCTCAGTAAGCACGTACACATTTGTGTGAATTATGCAAAAAGATTTAAATTTGGTCCCCATGAACCTTATTAACTGTTTTTCCCCAGGGTCCCCAGTAAGTCTGAACACCACATTACTTCATCAGCACAGAAATTTAAAGAGGTGTATGAGCTAACTGGGCAGTGGCAGTTACCTAATTTTTTTTTATGCCTCCACAACCTGTAGGAAGGGTGGTCCCCGCAAGTCATGAACAAAAAACTTGGTTCCCATTCTAATTGAAAACCAGTGTGTGTGTGTGTGTGTTTTTTCTGGCAATGCTTACTTAATGGGGACTTCGCCCTGTTTACACAGTCACCTTTAGGGGACCTTTGGCGGTATGGGGATGAAAAAACAGGTACCCTAAAGGGAAACCTTTTAAAATGATAGTCAGATCCATTCTGAAGATGCCTAAGTCATTTTTAAGATTTGGCCCATCAAACATGTTTACTGGTTAGTTTGAGTGTGAGACATTTGCACAGCAGCCCCCTCATCGGGCTGAAGCTGGTACATTTAAGTGGTGAAACTTCCTATAAGATGACCGCTGTAGTGCTGAGGATCATGTCATATTTCATTTGAACTTTTTTTTTTTTAATGTTCCTCAGTAGTCACGTACTAACTTGTGTGAATTATGCAAAATGATTTAAATTTGGTCCCCATGAATCATATTAACTCTTTTTTTCCCCATTATCCCCAGTAAGTCTGAACAGCACATTACTTCATCAATCCAGAGATTTAATTGGGAAGTTACCTAATTTGTAGAAGGGGTGGTCCCGACAAGTCATGATCAAAAACTTGGTCCCCATTCTAAATGATAACCGGTGTGTGTGTGTGTGTGTGTGTGTGTGTGTGTGTGTGTGTGTGTGTGTGTGTGTGTGTGTGTGTTCTGGCAATGCTGACTTAATGGGGACTTCGCTCTGTTTACACAGTTGCCTTTAGGGGACCTCTGACGGTTTGGGGACAAAAATATATATAAATGATGGTAAGATCCATTCTGAAAATGCCTAAGTCATTTTTAGCTTTGGCTTCAGTAGTCACGTACAAATTTGTGTGGATTATGCAAAATGATTTAAATTTGTTCCCCATGAACCATATTAACTCTTTTTTTCCCCAGGGTCCTCAGTAAGTCTGAACAGCACATTACTTCATCAATCCGGAGATTTGAAGATGTGTATGAACTAATTGGGAAGTTACCTAATTTGTAGAAGGGGTGGTCCTGACAAGTCATGGTCAAAAACTTGGTCCCCATTCTAAATGATAACCAGTGTGTGTTGATAACCAGTGTGTGTGTGTGTGTGTGTGTGTGTTCTGTCAATGCTGACTTAATGCGGACTTCGCTCTGTTTACACAGTTGCCTTTAGGAGACTTCTGACAGTATGGGGGAAAATATATATATAAATGATGGTAAGATCCATTCTGAAAATGCTTAAGTCATTTTTAGCTTTGGCTTCTGTAGTCACGTACAAATTTGTGTGAATTATGCGATTGTAGCTGAGATAGGCGCCAGCGCCCCCCGCGACGCCCGAAAGGGAATAAGCGGTAGAAAATGGATGGATTTAAATTTGGTCCCCATGAACCATATTAACTCTTTTTTTACCCAGGGTCTCCAGTAAGTCTGAACAGCACATTACTTCATCAATCCAGAGATTTAAAGACGTCCATCCATCCATCCATTTTGTACCGCTTATTCCCTTTTGGGGTCGCGGGGGGCGCTGGCTCCTATCTCAGCTACAATCGGGCGGAAGGCAGGGTACACCCTGGACTAGTCGCCACCTCATCGCAGGGCCAACACAGATAGACAGACAACATTCACACTCACATTCACACACTAGGGCCAATTTAGTGTTGCCAATCAACCTATCCCCAGGTGCATGTCTTTGGAAGTGGGAGGAAGCCGGAGTACCCGGAGGGAACCCACGCATTCACGGGGAGAACATGCAAACTCCACACAGAAAGATCCTGAGCCTGGATTTGAACCCAGGACTGCAGGAACTTCGTATTGTGAGGCAGACGCACTAACCCCTCTGCCACCGTGAAGCCCGATTTAAAGACGTGTATGAGCTAATTGGGAAGTTACCTAATTTGCAGAAGGGGTGGTCCCGACAAGTCATGGTCAAAAACTTGGTCCCCATTCTAAATGATAACGTGTGTGTGTATGTTTTGGCAATGCTGACTTAATGGGGACGTCGCTCTGTTTACACAGTTGCCTTTAGGGGACCTCTGACAGTATGGGGGAAAATATATATATAAATGATGGTAAGATCCATTCTGAAAATGCTTAAGTAATTTTTAGCTTTGGCTTCAGTAGTCACGTACAAATTTGTGCGAATTATGCAAAATGATTTAAATTTGGTCCCCATGAACCATATTAACTCTTTTTTTCCCCAGGGTCCTCAGTAAGTCTGAACAGCACATTACTTCATCAATCCAGAGATTTGAAGACGTGTATGAACTAATTGGGAAGTTACCTAATTTGTAGAAGGGGTGGTCCCAACAAGTCATGGTCAAAAACTTGGTCCCCATTCTAATTGATAACCAGTGTGTGTGTGTGTGTGTGTGTGTTCTGGCAATGCTGACTTAATGGGGACTTCGCTCTGTTTACACAGTCGCCTTTAGGGGACCTCTGATGGTATGGGGACAAAAATATATAAATAAATTATGGTAAGACTCATTCTGACAATGCATAAGTCATTTTTAGCTTTGGCTTCAGTAGTCACGTACAAATTTGTGTGAATTATGCAAAATGATTTAAATTTGGTCCCCATGAACCATATTAACTCTTTTTTTCCCCAGGGTCCTCAGTAAGTCTGAACAGCACATTACTTCATCAATCCAGAGATTTGAAGACGTGTATGAACTAATTGGGAAGTTACCTAATTTGTAGAAGGGGTGGTCCCGACAAGTCATGGTCAAAAACTTGGTCCCCATTCTAAATGATAACCAGTGTGTGTTGATAACCAGTGTGTGTGTGTGTGTGTGTGTTCTGTCAATGCTGACTTAATGCGGACTTCGCTCTGTTTACACAGTTGCCTTTTGGGGACTTCTGACAGTATGGGGGAAAATATATATATAAATGATGGTAAGATCCATTCTGAAAATGCTTAAGTCATTTTTAGCTTTGGCTTCAGTAGTCACGTACAAATTTGTGTGAATTATGCAATTGTAGCTGAGATAGGCGCCAGCGCCCCCCGCGACCCCGAAAGGGAATAAGCGGTAGAAAATGGATGGATTTAAATTTGGTCCCCATGAACCATATTAACTCTTTTTTTACCCAGGGTCCCCAGTAAGTCTGAACAGCACATCACTTCATCAATCCAGAGATTTAAAAACGTGTATGAGCTAATTGGGAAGTTACCTAATTTGCAGAAGGGGTGGTCCCGACAAGTCATGGTCAAAAACTTGGTCCCCATTCTAAATGATAACTTGTGTGTGTATGTTTTGGCAATGCTGACTTAATGGGGACTTCGCTCTGTTTACACAGTCGCCTTTAGGGGACCTCTGACGGTATGGGGACAAAAATATATATATAAATGATGGTAAGATCCATTCTGAAAATGCTTAAGTCATTTTTAGCTTTGGCTTCAGTAGTCACGTACAAATTTGTGTGAATTATGCAAAATGATTTATATTTGGTCCCCATGAACCATATTAACTCTTTTTTTTCCCTAGGGTCCCCATTAAGTCTGAACAGCACATTACTTCATCAGTCCGGAGATTTAAAGACGTGTATGAGCTAACTGGGCAGTGGCCATTTCACCTCATTTTTTTTAATGCCTCCACAACCTGTAGAAAGGGTGGTCCCCACAAGTCATGATCAAAAAACTTGGTTCCCATGCCAAATGAAAACCAGTATGTGTGTGTGTTTGTGCAGGTTACTTGATGCAGGAGTTCCAGCGCTTCTGGATCGAGGAGGACCCCAGTGACATCATGGAGTTCAACCGGGTGCGCTCCAAGTTCCACCGGAAGATCCTGCGGAAGCTGAAGAACCCGGACGCCGCTCTGTGTCCCCACTTCTCCGCTTCTGACCTCCACCTGGTCAATCTGTAAACACTCACCGGAGACGCCCTCCATGCACCCCACACCCATCCCGGATGTCCGGTAGGCCCGTTGTTAATAGAAACGTGAGCTAACGTCATCACCGTATCACTGCCAGCAGCTAAACACACACACACACGATTGTCCCACCATCACACGTTTATCTTGATTGTATTACACACGCTTTTACGCTCCTTTTGCGTTTTCCACACGCCAAAAATTATGCTCTCGGCAATAAAAAAAAAAAAAAAAAAAAAAGTTTTGACGTTCTGTCAAATATCGTATTTGAATGTGGAGAATAGATGTACTTACAGTCCTGTGAACGATACTATAGAAGTGTGTACATTTTAGAGTAGTCAGTGTGCAGCTTTTGCAGCAGTTTAGATTTGCAATCAGCGCTGGTAACAACAGGGATGGGAATTTTCCGCGGATCCGCGTAATTCCGCCGATTTCGGCGCCGCCAGGATCATTTCTGTGAATCGTTTAAATCCGGGGAGAAAATTATAGGGGGGGTTAGGTACTTGTGGTTTTTGTCTCTGCCAGGCATGGGATTTTTCCGTCTAAAGTCGGAATTCCGTCTTTTTTAATCTCGGAGGGAAAAAAAGTCTCGACCAGTACGCCGTAGTTGATCGGTCGATATGTTCCTTGTGACCAATCAGGACATCTGTTATGAATGATGACGTCATTACCGCCATTTTCCAAATGTAAACGATGTCGGTTCTCGAGAGAAAGGACGCTTCACGAGCAAAAGAAATTGATAAACATGTCAAAAATAAGTTTCGGTGGGACTGGATGGAAAGGGAAATGACTGATACTGTTGGGAAGAAGGAAGTTACGACTTTGTTCGGAAAATCGATCGTCCGGGAAAAGTTTTGTGCACTTGGTGTCATGATAATATTGACTATGGATCACGAGGTTTCAAGGCTTTGGAAGTACATGCGAAACGGCAAAAACATATGAAACAACTTGAAGCAAGGAAAACAAACTTTTTACTAGTTGGTACTTTTGGATGTCAACCGAAAGTGAGCAAACCTTACGGACTTCATCCTTTGTTTACATCGACAACTGCCGTAGACATCGAGAGGAAAGATCCACCCAAACAACCCACTTCAGTCGCAGACAGGGTAGTTAATAATGAGGTAAGTTAAAAAAAAACATTTGCTTGCGAAATACGCATATTTGTTTTGAATATTAACCAATTGCTTTGCAAAATATAAATGGCTTTTGCTAAAAAATAAAAAGCCATGTGAAAATATATTATGAAATTACAGAAATTCAAAGAGTCGCATTACTGATTCCAGTTAACAATTTATTTGAAATAAATTTGCATATAATACTAGAGGCAGAAGTTGGCAGTGAAATCCAAAAAAGAAGCTACAAAAGCAGAGACCAAAAGGAAAATGCAGGCTGCTCAGAAATTTGCAAGGAAAGCTCATGTTAGGGCTCTCCGAGCAAGTAAATGTGTGAAGTGAACTGAAGTAATGTGGTAATACTGTAAATAAACTGTAGATAATAACCCTGATCAATGTGACACCTGTGGATGTGAAATGAACACAAGACGTAAATATTAGTGACTAAATACTGTTGGGACTGAACCATATACAGGGATTCATTAGGATAATTGGGGTATGTATGTTCTATTAATGATGTTTTCATGTCTTTAAACACTAAAATATTTTCTTCAAATGGTGCTGTCTTTGTTAATTTTAGCATGTTAAATTGGTGAAAAACCAGGGCACCACCCTGGACCTGGCTGGGGGAACTTCGTCCCCCAGACCCCAATATCGTCGAAGTAGACGAACTGATCAGCGATTTCATTGCAAAGTGCGATGAACCGAGACGTGCTCAGTGCTTATATTGCAAGGACATTGTGAACTATGGATCTCGGGGAAAGGTGGCACTCTTTGACCACGCGAAATCGACAAGGCATCTGAGTAAAGTGAGTTTACGGAGAAGAATTCTGGTTAATCCCCCCATTTGTAGGACTATTTTTGTCTATAATCCAAAAGTGTGCAGGAATTTGATATATGTGTAAACTTGTATACATAAATTTCATCAAATGATACATTTTTATGAAAATATTTGCTAAAAAATTAGAAATTTTGGTCAGGAGAATATTGTTAGATTTTGATTCAAAATAGCAGGAAATGCATCCTAAGCTAACATAGATTTCAAAGCGGTGTTTTAGAATTAAAAAAATTTCAGCTAGTTTTGTAAATCTTCATTCCCATCCCTGTAACAAGTGAGTGGCCGGAGAGATGTGTCTTTCCTTCAGTCAAGCACGGCAGTGCAAGCATCGTATTCCAGAATCTGCTGACATATTTTGTTTTGCCTTAATGAACCGTAGCCCGTCTCGAGGCCCGGCAGCACTCATGCAGCTCCTGATCACTCAATCACCTTCCTGTGTACAGTAGGTGTGTTGCCAGCCATTCACACAAAATTGGTTGTGTGTTAATGGTAAAACTGTACCGCTGTACACGGACTATGGCGGTGATAGCGTCACGGTCTGAGGCTGCACGAGTGCTGCTGGACACCGAGGAGATTTGTGGTTCATTTCGGGAAAACCTCAATTATGTGTTTTCCCTTAATGAGACGCAACCAGCTATCCAGACAATACTGGCTTAATGTTGACAGTAAAAAAAAAAACTACAATGCATGAGAAAATTAACAGGCAGCGTCTCTCGAGGCCCGGCAGCACTCGTGCAGCCCCTGAGCACTCAATTATCTTGCTACGACACGTTTTTCCAGCTATTCAGACAAAATTGGCTGTGTTCCTCGTGGATACTATACCGCTGTACAAGCTTTACACCGACTATGGCGGTGGTAGCGTCATGATCTGAGGCTGCACGAGTGCTGCTGGACACCGAGGAGAGTTGCGGTTCATTTTGGCAAAACATCAATTATGTGTTTTCACTTAATGAGACGCAACCAGCTATCCAGACAATACTGGCTTAATGTTGACAGTAAAAAAAAAAAACTACAATGCTGAAGAAAATAAACAGGCAGCGTCTCTCGAGGCCTGGTAGCACTCGTGCAGCCCCCTGACCACTCAATTGTGAATTATCTTGCTACGACACGTTTTTCCAGCTATTCAGACAAAATTGGCTGTGTTGTTCGTGGATACTATACCGCTGTACAAGCTGTACACCGACTATGGCGGTGGTAGCGTCACGGTTTGAGGCTGCACGAGTGCTGCTGGACACCGAGGAGAGTTGTGGTTCATTTCTGGAAAACATGAATTAAAACACGAATTCCAGCTTTGCTGACATATCGTGTTTTCCCTTAATGAGCCGCAGCCTCCTTCGTGTCCCGGCAGCACTCATGCAGCCCCTGACCGCATAATTACTTTGCTACTTATGTGTTGCCAGCTTTTCAGACACTTTTAGCTGTATGTTGATAGTAGAAACTATACTGCTGTACAAGCTGTACACTGACTATGGCGGTACTAGCCTCAGGCTGCATGAGTGCTGCCAAACACTGAGGAGAGTTGCGGTTCATTGTGGGAAAAAATGAATTAAGACACGAATTCCAACATCTGTTGACATGTTGATAGTAGAAACTATACTGCTGTACAAGCTGTACACTGACTACTCTAATGTATATTCATTTCTATACAAATAGTTGAAGTATAAGACGTATTAGAATGCAGTGTTTCTACTTTCTTTAGAATGTTTCTCACACGCTCACGATTGTTTTCCTATTTTAATCCATCGAATGTGACACTTTGTCCGCTGTCAGCCAAAGCAATAATTCACATTATTTTATTCTTTTTTTGTTTTGTTTGTTTGTTTATTTTTGCGCCACGCGTGCCTGCCGTGTTTTTTTTTTTTATTTCTTTATTTTTTTGGTGTTCTCTTAACGCAATGTTTACAATTGAAAAAAAAAAAGAAGTAATAATTCATGTAATGAGAAGCGAGGTGTTGATGGTGTTGACCAGTCAGTCAATGCACCAAAAAAGCAAAAGTACTACAAAATACTGTAAAAACAAGTTTAAAAAAAAACTTGTTTCTCAAAGAAAGAAAAAAAAGTTATGTTTTAAAATTAATAGTGTATTATTATACAAAGTTCAGTTTTTTCTTATTTTATTTACATTTTTATGTATTATTATTCATCATTTTTAAATATAGACAATCAATAGATACATCAGATTATTAATATTAAATTTCAATAAATAAATAAATAACGATAAAATTTGGTAAATGGATTCATGTATTGAAAAATTATTAAAGATGTATTTCAATTTCTGTTATTTATTTAAAATTAAAATGTGTTTAATAAATCAAACCTGATTTACTTTTACAAAATTAAGCTCCAATAAGCTAAACTAAATCAAAAATACTAAAGAAATTATGGTGGGTTAATTTACTTATTTAAAGCTAATGTAATGTAAACAATACATTAAAAAAAATCAAGCTAAACTAATATTGATACGATTTAAAAAGTCACATTAAAACTACATTGTAAACATCGAAACTAACTAAAAATCCTTAATTAGAAATTGAAACCAGCCTGTGTCGTTGATTACGTTGCTGTCACATTTGATTTGAAAACAAATGACCGAAACAATTATTTTCTATTAAGCACTGTTGTCAAAAAAAAAAAAAAAAAAGTAATTAACTGTCAAAGACGGCGCTTTCTTATCTCAACGCTTTGTTTTGCCATTTAACGCAATTAGCCTTTTTGCTTGCAACACACGCAGTTTGGCGTCCACGTGTCCACGGAGTCTCTTTGTTGCATCCGCGTGGCTTTTCGAAACAGCGGCTGGCTTCTAAATCTACGCCGTGCGCCCACGCGCGTTCGTCGGGCCTTTCAAAATAAGAGTACAGACGAGTGTGCTGTAGTAGATAGACGATTATTCGTGGGTTGCTTCTTCGGTCTGCATGATTGTATCTTCACTTTAACCGCCTTGATATTCTTCTCTGTTCTTCGATGAAGCCCGAAAGGTAAACAATAGATATTGTAACGCTGTGCTTTCTTTGTCTGTTCTGTGCATTTGAGACCACAATAAAAGGCAAAAGACAGTCAAAGCTGTTGTTTTATTTCGACTGTGGCACTGGCAGTCAGTGATAATAATAATAATAAAGGTCTGCTATTGTAGTATTTTCCAACCATTGAACAGGAATTAAAACAAAACAAAAAATTATATTATTAAACCTTACAAATAAAAAATAAAGTAAATAAATAAACCTTACAAAAAGTATTTTTGATTTTTCTGTAGCTTCAATGGTGATGAACTTTGCTTACTGCTACGTGAGCATATTCGCTGTAGAACAGGGGTCCCCAAACGAAGGCCCAAGTCCCAAGTTAAAAAAACAAAACAATTTATTATTATTTGTATGTGTATATACATATATATATATATATTATAGATTCCTAAAGTAGCCTTAAGCTTGACGCTCCTCTACTATCACATTCACTCCGCTTGCTGCGGCAACAACAAAACAAAACTCCAGACGTTCTTCTTGGTTTGTATGGTTTACTTGTGATCTTAATAATTCAAAACATAAAACAGTCACGATGTGGGAACAAATGAATGACAAAATAAAGAGAGTTTGTTGCAGTACGAGTTAGAAAAAGTATGAATGAGAATAGGGCTTCACGGTGGCAGAGGGGTTAGTGCGTCTGCCTCACAATACGAAGGTCCTGCAGTCCTGGGTTCAAATCCAGGCTCGGGATCTTTCTGTGTGGAGTTTGCATGTTCTCCCCGTGAATGCGTGGGTTCCCTCCGGGTACTCCGGCTTCCTCCCACTTCCAAAGACATGCACCTGGGGATAGGTTGATTGGCAACACTAAATTGGCCCTAGTGTGTGAATGTGAGTGTGAATGTTGTCTGTCTATCTGTGTTGGCCCTGCGATGAGGTGGCGACTTGTCCAGGGTGTACCCCGCCTTCCGCCCGATTGTAGCTGAGATAGGCGGTAGAAAATGGATGGGATGGGATGGATGAATGAGAATAAGTATGAGTGAGGTCAAAAAACTGTGTGGCTCGATTCCACCGCACCTGACTGCCATTACCCATGACACCTTGCGCCCAAAAACCACCCTTGCCACACGGATCCTTCTGCCATATATGCAATTAAAACAGTTACGTCATCAAATCATTTTGACAAATGTAATAATTACAATTAAAGTGAGCTTTATATAATCCTCTAAGCATTCAATATATCAATTTTCTTATCATGCAGATAACGTAACTAGTCCCCTTTTGGCTGAATAAACATAAAGCACCTTCCATAAAATGTAAATTAACTTAAACAGTATTTAGGCTCCTATTTATATATATATATATATATATATATATATATATATATATATATATATATATATATATATATATTCCTAGCGCAATGATGTCATGTTATCGAAAGGAAAATCAATTTTTTGACAATATGTTTTGACTGAGCGTAGAGGAGACACCGAGACTAACAAGCGGTGGAAAATGGATTAAAAAGGATAGATTAAAAAAATAATAATAATAAAAAAAAAAATAAATATATATATATATATATACATACAGTGGGGCAAAAAAGTATTTAGTCAGCCACCGATTGTGCAAGTTCTCCCGCTTAAAATGATGACAGAGGTCTGTAACTTTCATCATAGGTACACTTCAAGAGAGACAGAATGTGGAAAAAAAATCCAAGAATTCACATTGTAGGAATTTTAAAGAATTTATTTGTAAATTATGGTGGAAAATAAGTATTTGGTCAACCATTCAAAGCTCTCACTGATGGAAGGTTTTGGCTCAAAATCTCACGATACATGGCCCCATTCATTCTTTCCTTAACACGGATCAATCGTCCTGTCCCCTTAGCAGAAAAACAGCCCCAAAGCATGATGTTTCCACCCCTATGCTTCACAGTAGGTATGGTGTTCTTGGGATGCAACTCAGTATTCTTCTTCCCCCAAACACGAGAAGTTGAGTTGATACCAAAATGGATACATGGATGATACAGCAGAGGATTGGGAGAATGTCATGTGGTCAGATGAAACCAAAATAGAACTTTTTGGTATAAACTCAACTCGTCGTGTATAAGATATATGTCCATCCATTTTCTACCACCTATTCCCTTTGGGGTCACGGGGGGCGCTAGTGCCTATTTCAGCTACAATCGGGTGGAAGGCGGTGTACACCCTGGACAAGTCGCCACCTCATCGCAGGGTCAACACAGATAGACAGACAACATTCACACTCACATTCACACACTAGGGCCAATTTAGTGTTGCCAATCAACCTATCCCCAGGTGCATGTCTTTGGAGGTGGGAGGAAGCCGGAGTACCCGGAGGGAACCCACGCATTCACGGGGAGAACATGCAAACTCCACACAGAAAGATCCCAGTCCCGGAATTGAACCCAGGACTACTCAGGACCTTCGTGTTGTGAGGCAGACGCACTAACCCCTCTACCACCGTCCAATGCAGCCAGCGAGTCAAAAAGTTCAGGGACCCCTGCTGTAGAACAACAATTGTTATTATTATGTCTGTAGCTGATTGATTATAGTTGACGGGCTTCATTTTAAGATCTGTAGAGGCGCCTTTTTTTAATTCAAAATGTTTATTTATTTATAAAATGTGTCCTACATCGAGGAACAAACCATGTCAATGAGGAAGGTTTTTCCTTCATGAAAATCAACAACTTCAAAAACTAGGATTTGAGCAAACAAGTAAGGGAAATTATATATATTTTCTCTCTGTTAGAACAATACATTGCAAAGTCCATCCATCCATCCATTTTCTACCACTTATTCCCTTTCGGGGTCACGGGGGGCGCTGGTGCCTATCTCAGCTACAATCAGACGGAAGGCGGTCTGCCCCCTGGACAAGTCGCCACCTAATCGCAGACATTGCAAAGGGGTGTTTGCATATTAGGGGACCCTTTTAAAGCAGCACTAATTGAAATGTTTACATCATTAATGGGATTTGTCACTGTTATATGTATGTAGAATATAATGATATGAATATGAATAATTACTAATGTAAATGGTATGGTTCTCGCCCGGAAAAGGGTGGAGTGCCATCTCCGGGTTGGGGAGGAGACCCTGCCCCAAGTGGAGGAGTTCAAGTACCTAGGAGTCTTGTTCACGAGTGAGGGAAGAGTGGATCGTGAGATCGACAGGCGGATCGGTGCGGCGTCTTCAGTAATGCGGACGTTGTACCGATCCGTTGTGGTGAAGAAGGAGCTGAGCCGGAAGGCAAAGCTCTCAATTTACCAGTCGATCTACGTTCCCATCCTCACCTATGGTCATGAGCTTTGGGTCATGACCGAAAGGATAAGATCACGGGTACAAGCGGCCGAAATGAGTTTCCTCCGCCAGGTGGCAGGTCTCTCCCTTAGAGATAGGGTGAGAAGCTCTGTCATCCGGGAGGAACTCAAAGTAAAGCCGCTGCTCCTCCACATCGAGAGGAGCCAGATGAGGTGGTTCGGGCATCTGGTCAGGATGCCACCCGAACGCCTCCCTAGGGATGTGTTTAGGGCACGTCCAGCCGGTAGGAGGCCATGGGGAAGACCCAGGACACGTTGGGAAGACTATGTCTCCCGGCTGGCCTGGGAACGCCTCGGGATCCCCCGGGAAGAGCTAGACGAAGTGGCTGGAGATAGGGAAGTCTGGGCTTCCCTGCTTAGGCTGCTGCCCCCGCAACCCGACCTCGGATAAGCGGAAGATGATGAATGGATGGATGGTAAATGTTATTAATTTGATATAATTTTCAATACATAAAAATAATTGAAAAATATTTTTAAATAATTAAAAGGGCTTTCATCTTTTCCCTCTTTTTCTTCACTTTTTTTTGGGTGTTTTTCTTCTCTTTTCCAAGCGATGTTGACACGCTTTGTGCTCGACGGTTTGTCACTAAATTAATTCAAGCGTTTCTTTGGAACCGTGCTAGAGGTCAGCGTAGTGTTGCAGTACCGCCAGCTGGCCACTTGGATGAGCTAGAGGCCAACCTTTATGCTGTTAGAAATCGCTGCGATCGTTCGTTTCATTTTTTTTTGATGGATTGAAACTTTTATTAGTAGATTGCACAGTACAGTACATATTCCGTACAATTGACCACGAAATGGTAACACCCGAATAAGTTTTTCAACTTGTTTAAATTGGGGTCCACGTTCATCAATTCATTCATCCTTTCACCAAATGTCCCTTTTGTATGGATTTTGGAGGGGCCCCCGGTGTCCATGGTGAAACATGTACTACACAACACGCAGAAAGAAAATCATAACGTTGTCGTTTTTCTCAGACAATGCCATGCCAAAGAAACAGTCTTCATCATTGTTAGTGTTTTATATTAAATTAATCCACACTGCATGTGTGTGTGTGTGTGTGTGTGTGTGTGCTTGTGCGTGTGCGTGTCTCTGTGTGTGTGTGTGTGTGCGTGTGTGTGTGTGTGTGTGCGTGTGTGTGTGTGCGTGTCTGTGTGTGTGAGCACGCACAAAGTACAAACCAAATTTACACCCACATACCTCCCAGAGGCTGGCTTTTGAACTTTGCGCCCATAATAGTCCTCTTCGGTCCGGAGGACACGACATCCACAGTTTCCAAAAACAGTTTGAAATATGGACTCGTCAGACCGCAGAGCAGTTTTCCGCTTTGCATCAGTCCATCTTAGATGAGCTCAGGCCCAGAGAAGCTGGTGGCGTTTCTGGGTGTTGTTGATAAATGGCTTTTGCTTTGCATAGTTGAGTTTTAACTTGCACGTACAGATGTAGCGACCAACTGTAGTTACTTCCAGTGGTTTTATGAAGTGTTCCTGAGCCCATGTGATGATATCCTTTACACACTGATGTCGGATTTTGATACAGTACAGCATGAGGGATCGAAGGTCACAAGCATTTAGTGTTGATTTTCGGCCCTGCCTCTAACGTGTAGTGATTTCTCCAGATTCTTGGAACATTTTGATGATATTGGTGAAATCCCTAAATTCCTTGCAATAGCTGGTAGAGAAATGTTGTTCTTAAATAATTTGCTCATGCATTTGTTCACAAAGTAGTGACCCTCACCCTATCCTTGTTTGTGAAAGAATGAGCATTTCATGGAAGCTACTTTTATACCCAATCATGGCACCCACCTGTTCCCAATTAGCCTGTCGATCTGTGGGATTTTCCAAATAAGTGTTTGATGAACATTCCTTATCTTTTTCAGTCTTTTTTGCCGCTTGTGCCAGCTTTTTTAAAGCATGTTGTAGGCATTAAATTCCAAATGAGCTAATGTATGAAAAAAATAACAAAGTTTACCAGTTTGAACGTTAAATATCTTGTCTTTGCAGTCTATTCAATTGAATATAGGTTGAAAAGGATTTGCAAATCATTGTATTTTGCTTTTATTTACCATTTACACAACGTGCCAACTTCACTGGTTTTGGGTTTTGTATATGTATATATGTACATTTATGTACATACAAATATTTACATACTAGGTTTTGTTTGTTATATGCCTTTTTTCTGTGATGAGGCGGCGACCAGCACCCCCCGCGACTCCAAAAGGGACAAGCGGTAGAAAATGTATGTATGTATATGCCCTTTTTGTCATAAACACTTGTTTATGGCAAACACACAAAATATGCAATAGTTTCCCCCCAAAAACATTTCTAAGTAAAATTTTGAATGTGAGCTATTTGAAACCTCTAATAAAACAACAGACCATCACAACATTGATTTCAAGTCATTTTTATTTTTCGAGCAATGACCATTTCAAAGAAAACTACATTCTGCAAGGCAGGTTTATTTTTTTTAGAGTCACCATTGATACTTTTTCCCGTTTTATTTCAACTGCATGCTCTTTTCTTCTACTTTTATAGTAGTTTTTTTAAAATAGTATTTTTAAAATGTGCTCCAGGCCATTAAAAAACTAGCAGCAGGCTGCAAATGGCCCTCGGCCCACACTTTGGACGCATCTACTGTGCAATCTACTAATAAAAGTATCAATCAATCAATCAATCAATCTTGTCATGGCTCAAGCGCTGCGCATTCTCCAAGGCTCAAGCGCTGCGCATTCTCCAACGAGCCCCGCGGAGCGCATCTCGGGACACGCCCACGGCCGCTCATCTCCTGCACACGTCACTCTGGTGGCAGCAAGCAGCTGCAATCAATCAGCATTCAGTGCACCTGCCATTAATGAGCTTCCTGGGCTTCTTAATCTAGTGCAGACCTGTGTTCCGTGCCAGAACGTAATCTTCTGTTCGTTTACAAAAATCCCCCTTCCTCGTTGTTCCTCTCTGGTTCTCTGGCCGCCTCTTGGATCTCAACCTCTGGCCGTTAACGCCTCGCTATACCCCCGACTACATGCGGACATTTGAGCTTGCCTTTCCCCTCCGGGACTTCCGCCTTTTGCTCAACACTCTCGGTAACACACAACAATTAATTCCCACACTTAGTCACACACCATACACACTCTTGGATTTTTGTCACACTACATTCTCCCGTCTATATTATTATTGTTTGGTATTATAAATATATATATATAGTAAGTATATATACATATATATTTATGGGCAGCACGGTGGTACAGGGGTTAATGCATGTGCCTCACAATGCAAAGATCCTGAGTAGTCCTGAGTTCAATAATAATTCCCCCACTCAACATTAAGTGCTGATTAATCTGAGGGATTGTATTATCTACTCCTATGAGCTCAACTATAGTATATATATATATATATATATATATATATATATATATATATATATATATATATATATACATACATATATATATATATATATACGTATATATATATATATATATATATACGTATATATATATATATATATATATATACATATATATATATATATATATGGGCAGCACGGTGATACAGGGGTTAGTGCATGTGCCTCACAATGCAAAGGTCCTGAGTTCAATCCCAGACTCGGGATCTTTCTGTGTAAAGTTTGCATGTTCTCCCCATGACTGCATGGGTTCCCTCCGGGTACTCCGGCTTCTTCCCACCTCCAAAAGACATGCACCTGGCGATAGGTTGATTGGCAACACTAAATGGTCCCTAGTGTGTGAATGTGAGTGTGAATGTTGTCTGTCTATCTGTGTTGGGCCTGCTATGAGGTGGCGACTTGTCCAGGGTGTACCCGCCTTCCGCCCATGTGCAGCTGAGCTAAGCTCCAGCAACCCCTGCGACCTCGAACGGGACAATTGCTAAAAAATGGATGGATGGAAATCATAGAGCCGAACTATGCCCCCTTGTTGTCTGTGCCGTCTACTCCCCCAGTACATAACACTTCCGCTCTAACACCACAAATTACAGTGGTTATTTTCTTTCCTTTTTTTTTTTTTTAATTTATTTTACAGTGAACTCGAGTATAGTAGTTTTACTTTATTTTGGTTTTATTTCACAGAGTTGTTTCCATTGCATGGCAGTTAAAAGCGCTACCATGTTAGCTCAACAGCGCCAGATCAGATGAAAGTGACTTTCGCCTTATTTCCGACAGGAACCTCGAGCAGGGCGGCATAGCTCGGTTGGTAGAATGGCCGTGCCTGCAACTTGAGGGTTGCAGGTTCGATTCCCGCTTCCGCCTTCCTAGTCACTGCCGTTGTGTCCTTGGGCAAGACACTTTACCCACCTGCTTCCAGTGCCACCCACACTGGTTTAAATGTAACTTAGATATTGGGTTTCACTATGTAAAAGCGCTTTGAGTCACTTGAGAAAAGCGCTATGTAAATATAATTCACTTCACACTTCAGTAAGTTTGTGTTCTCCTGCTGTGGCGAGAACACGTCAGATGTTGCAGGAGGTGTTTTGGCAGAAGTCTGCTCTCAAAATTCACTTTGATGCGTCTTGTTTTGTCCCGCCTCGCACACCCGGCTCCTACTTTATTTCCTTCCCCCTCACCCTCATTCCACCCTCCTCCAGTTGGGATTAGGCACAGAGCTAATTCCATCTCCAGCTCCGTCCCGGCTTTGAAGTCGACTGCCAGGGAAGCCGCCCCGTTTCCCCTCGATCAGGGGTGCGCTCATTTGCATAATCCCGCCTCATTGCTCACCACTTCCACAGTGGAGGAGGATGAGCCTGGTGTGCCGCCGCCATCAATGTTGCAATCCAGTATCAATAGGCGTCCTTATCAGATTCGCCGGTCCTTATCGCAATTGCTCATTAATGTGTGCAAAACGCTCATTTCCGCTGGTGTGTGTGTTCAAATCCCGCATGTGATGCAATGCAAGCCTCCCAGCTGCTGTAAATGTATAATTAGTCATTTTGTTTAACGCTAATTCATGAGTCAGCGGCCAACGGTCAGTTCCCGTGACGGCCGTTTAGTGACAGCAACGCAATTTTAATTTTAAATTTGATTGCTTAAGACGTCCCACACCCCCCATCCCCCCTCCGTCCCCAGTTTGAGCTGACGAGGTCAGACCAGATGCAAGAAACATCAAAGTTTGCTGGAAAGTTGAAGATTAAATATGAATGTTCATATCGGGGGGAACAGCGGGATTCATTGATCCGCTGCTTAGGTAAGATTAACATGTAAATGAGTTTAATACAAATGGAAAGCAGTAGGGGACCGGGTGGACATTTCTCCTCTGTTTCAGTTAGCTTTAGTCTTAAAAGATTTTACTGTCATTTTAATTTATGGGTTCTGGCCAGGAATTACCGCTAAGCATACTTTAAAACGTCAGTTTTTCCAATATTGTTTTCAACAAATGAAATACCGAGCAGCTACCCTCCAGTTTGTACATTTACTCCAATACCACCCATCCATCCATCTTCTTCCGCTTATCCGAGGTCAGGTTGCGGGGGCAGCAGCCTAAGCAGGGAAGCCCAGACTTCCCTCTCCACAGCCACTTCGTCCAGCTCCTCCCTGGGGATCCCGAGGCGTTCCCAGGCCAGCCGGGAGACATAGTCTACCCAACGTGTCTTGAGTCTTCCCCGTGGCCTCCTACCGGTCGGACGTGGCCTAAACACCTCCCTTGGGAGGAATTCGGGTGGGATCATGAACAAATGCCCGAATCACCTCATCTGATTCCTCTCAATGTGGAGGAGCAGCGGCTTTACTTT
This sequence comes from Nerophis ophidion, assembly GCF_033978795.1. Taxonomy (NCBI): domain Eukaryota; kingdom Metazoa; phylum Chordata; class Actinopteri; order Syngnathiformes; family Syngnathidae; genus Nerophis; species Nerophis ophidion. Next base: position 70,311,028 of record NC_084614.1, read on the forward strand.
GAGCTTTTCACCCTATCTACAAGGGAGAGCCCCGCGACCCAGCGAAAGATAATCATTTTGGCCGCTTGTACCCGTGATCTTGTCTTTTCGGTCATAACCCAAAGCTCATGACCGTAGGTGAGGATGGGAACATAGATCGACAGGTAAATTGAGAGCTTTGCCTTCCGGCTCAGCTCCTTCTTCACCACAACGGATCGGTACAACGTCCGCATTACTGAAGACGCCGCACCGATCCGCCTGTCGATCTCACGATCCACTCTTCCCTCACTCGTGAACAAAACTCTGAGGTACTTGAACTCCTCCACTTGGCGGAGGAAACTGATTTCGGCCGCTAGTACCCGTGATCTTGTCCTTTCGGTCATAACCCAAAGCTCATGACCATAGGTGCTGATTGGAACGTAGATCGACCAGTAATTTGAGAGCTTTGCCTTCTGGTTCCGCTCCTTCTTCACCACAACGGATCGATACAGCCGCACCAAGCCGCCTGTCCATCTCACGATCCACTCTTCTCTCACTCGTGAACAAAACTCTGAGGTACTTGAACTCCTCCACTTGGCGGAGGAAACTCATTTCGGTTGCTTGTACCCGTGATCTTATCCTTTCGGTCATGACCCAAAGCTCATGACCATAGGTGAGGATGGGAACGTAGATCGACCGGTAAATTGAGAGCTTTGCCTTCCGGCTCAGCTCCTTCTTCACCAGAACGGATCGATACAGCGTCCACATTACTGAAGACGCCGCACCGATCCGCCTGTCGATCTCACGATCCACTCTTCCCTCACTCGTGAACAAAACTCTGAGGTACTTGAACTCCTCCACTTGGCGGAGGAAACTGATTTCGGCCGCTAGTACCCGTGATCTTGTCCTTTCGGTCATAACCCAAAGCTCATGACCATAGGTGCTGATTGGAACGTAGATCGACCAGTAATTTGAGAGCTTTGCCTTCTGGTTCCGCTCCTTCTTCACCACAACGGATCGATACAGCCGCACCAAGCCGCCTGTCCATCTCACGATCCACTCTTCTCTCACTCGTGAACAAAACTCTGAGGTACTTGAACTCCTCCACTTGGCGGAGGAAACTCATTTCGGTTGCTTGTACCTGTGATCTTGTCTTTTCGGTCATGACCCAAAGCTCATGACCATAGGTGAGGATGGGAACGTAGATTGACCGGTAAATTGAGAGCTTTGCCTTCCGGCTCAGCTCCTTCTTCACCACAACGGATCAATACAGCTTCCGCATTACTGAAGACGCCGCACCAATCCGCCTGTCGATCTCACGATCCACTCTTCCCCCACACGTGAACAAGACTCCGAGGTACTTGAACTCCTCCCCCACCCCGGAGATGGCACTCCACCCTTTTACTCAAATTGTAATATTTAATTTAATTTAGGTTTCTCGTAGTGATTCAGATTGACGTCCCTCTGGGTTATGAGTTTTTCCTTGCCCTTTTGTGGGCTCTGTACCGAGGATGTCGCTGTGGCTTGTACAGCCCTTTGAGAATACTGTGATTTAGGACTATATAAATAAACATTGATTGGTTGATTGAATTGCATATCGTTTACATTTTTAAAAAACATTTTTACCCACTAAATCACTAGACCATTTGTACCTCCTATCAAAAAAAGTAAATAAGAACAATTTTCAGAATTGCATCTCATCCAAATCATGCTAACGTTAGCTGCTAAAGCTGAAAATATCCATTATTCAAATACCTGCACAAGACAAATACCGTATTTTTCATTCCTATAAGGCACACTTAAAATCCTTTTTTCCCCCTAAAAACTCGACAGTGCGCCTAAAGTACGGAATAATTTTGGCTTTGCTCACCGACCTCGAAGCAATTCTATTTGGTACATAGTGTAATGATAAGTGTGATGGCAGTCAAACATAAGAGATTTGTGTAGGTTGCAATTTGATTGCAATATGACTCAAGTAAGCAACACCAACATTTTATACGTGTCAGGATCCGTGGTCCGGATCATGTTTTGGTTAGTTATGTTCTGTTAGTTTTGGAATCCCTTAGTTCCTGTTTTGTGCACTCCTGGGTTTATTTTGGTCACAATGGGGTTTAGTTGGGTTCACCCGCCTCTGGTTAGCTGTCGTCCGGAGTTGTCCGTTCTGCATTCCTGGGAGAACGACGCCACATAAAAATGCGACCAAACCGTGACAATATGTTATATTAAAAATATAGAACATTACGCACGGCGCTCAAAAATCCATCAAAATGTTTTAGTACGACTTTGGTAAGCTATGAAGCCGCACCGCTTGATGTATTGTACTGTGCTTCAACATAGGAGTATTATTATGGTGTGTGTTTAAGGTAAGACATATAATCTGGCGTTTTGTTTCGCAATATTATGCAAAAGCAACTTTTATTACCTTCTGGTACCTGCTGATCTGCATTTGGGATCTGCATGCATCCTGAAAAATTGTGTACCTCCGCCTTTTAATCGATAAGTGAAGTGAATTATATTTATATAGCGCTTTCCTCTAGTGACTCAAAGCACTTTTACATAGTGACACCCCAATATCTATAAGTTACATTTAAACCAGTGTGGGTGGCACTGGGAGAAGGTGCATAAAGTGTCTTGCCCAAGGACACCCAAGTGACTAGGATGGCGGAAGCGGGGATTGAACCTGGGACCCTCAAGTTGCTGGCACAGCCACTCTACCAGCCGAGCTATACCGCCCCAAATAATAAGATTCTTCTTTTTCTCTATCTTCTTGTTATGGGACATTCATCCTCTGCTGTTTCTAATATAACGTAGTGTAAAGTTCTTACTTATATCCGTCAGTAAACTTACCATGAAAGTGCTAAAACATACCGGTGTAATGAGTTTACATTATCCACCTAAATAACTTTAGTTATTAGAGTTTTTCGGGACACTTTTACAGCTCGTTGTTGTTTCCGGATGAGGAAATGCTGCTCCGCTATTGTTTGCAGTAAAGTCTGAATGTCATTAAAACAGTTAGCTCCATCTTTTGACACTTCTTCCACTCTCGTCCTTGCACGCTACACCGCTACAACAAAGATGACGGAGAAAAGACGATTTCGAAGGTGAGCCACGTAAATAAGACCGCCCACAAAACGGCGCATCCTTAAAATACTGTCAGAAAGCGGCTTGAAGATGATCTGTAAAACATCATCTACAGTGGGGCAAATAAATATTTAGTCAGCCACCTATTGTGAAAGTTCTCCCTTTTAAATGATGACAGAGGTCTGTAATTTTCATCATAGGTACACTTCAACTATGAGAGTCACAATGTGAAAAAAAAATCCAGGAATTCATGTTGTAGGAATTTTAAAGAATGTATTTGTAAATTATGGTGGAAAATAAGTATTTGGTCAACCATTCAAAGCTCTCACTGATGGAAGGAGGTTTTGGCTCAAAATCTCACGATACATGGCCCCATTCATTCTTTCCTCAACACGGATCAATCGTCCTGTCCCCTTAGCAGAAAAACAGCCCCAAAGCATGATGTTTCCACCCCCATGCTTCACAGTAGGTATGGTGTTCTTGGGATGCAACTCATTATTATTCTTCCTCCAAACACGGCGAGGGGACCGAAAACAATGGATGTCGAGCGGGTTTAACATGATATTGTGAAGGTCCCGTCCATAGTGGATCCAACATAACGGTGAGAGTCCAGTGCATAGTTGACCCAATATAGTAGCAAGAGTCCCGTCCATAGTGGAGGCGAATCAGCAGCGCAGAGATGTCCCCAACCGATACACAGGCGAGCGGTCCATCCTGGGTCCTGACTCTGGACAGCCAGTACTTCATCCATGGCCACCGGACCTGCCCCCACCCCACCTCCATAAGGGAGAGGGGGGCAGAGGAAAAAAAGAAACGGCAGATCAACTGGTTTTAAAATGCATTTGTAAAAATGAAGGCCTGATTTCTATTAAATGCCTTACCTCTAAAATACCTGATACTCTCTGCTGTTGAGTGAGTAACATATAGTGGGGCAAAAAAATATTTAGTCAGCCCCCGATTGTGAAAGTTCTCCCACTTAAAATGATAACAGAGGTCTGTAATTTTCATCATAGGTACACTTCAACTGTGAGAGACAGAATGTGGGGGGAAAAAATCCAGGAATTCACATTGTAGGAATTTTAAAGAATTTATTTGTACATTATGGTGGAAAATAAGTATTTGGTCAACCATTCAAAGCTCTCACTGATGGAAGGTTTTGGCTCAAAATCTCACGATACATGGCCCCATTCATTCTTTCCTTAACACGGATCAATCGTCCTGTCCCCTTAGCAGGAAAACAGCCCCAAAGCATGATGTTTCCGCCCCCATGCTTCACAGTAGGTGTGGTGTTCTTGGGATGCAACTCAGTATTCTTCTTCCTCCAAACACCACGAGTTGAGTTTATACCAAAAAGTTCTATTTTGGTTTCATCTGACCACATGACATTCTCCCAATCCTCTGCTGTATCATCCATGTATCCATTTTGGTATAAACTCAACTCGTCGTGTTTGGAGGAAGAAAAATACTGAGTTGCATCCCAAGAACACCATACCTACTGTGAAGCATGGGGGTGGAAACATCATGCTTTGGGGCTGTTTTTCTGCTAACGGGACAGGACGATTGATCCGTGTAAAGGAAAGAATGAATGGGGCCATGTATCGTGAAATTTTGAGCCAAAACCTCCTTCCATCGGTGAGAGCTTTGAATGGTTGACCAAATACTTATTTTCCACCATCATTTACAAAGAAATTATTTAAAATTCCTACAATGTGAATTCCTGGATTTTTTTTTCACATTCTGTCTCTCACAGTTGAAGTGTACCTATGATGAAAATTACAGACCTCTGTCATCATTTTAAGTGGGAGAACTTGCACAATCGGCGGCTGACTAAATACTTTTTTGCCCCACTGTAAGAGTTGAATGATGTCTCTGAAATATTTTTGTGCGTCTTTATTTATCGAACAGACACACTTTATATGCTGCACATTTTAATGAGTTTTGAACTTCCCCACATGCCGTTAGCGTTAGCATTTGTCTCGAAGCACAGCTGCTGCTGGCATGGTTGCAGGCGCCAAGTGTTTTGCTTTGGGACGTTTTTCAAGTCAAAGTAGCCCCCTCCATTCCCCATTTTGGGAATGCTCAGATGGATGACATCCAATACGTTACTTGCAGCATGATGAGGCCGACGAGGGAGCAAAAAATGTGGGGATTGCAGGCGAAACCTTCTGGAGGCAGTAAGTTACTTGATATTTGCAAAAGAGACGAGGCTGACAGGGACACAAGTGTGTGTTTGCAAGAGGCGACACGGGGTTGGTGTGGTGTTTCTCCCTGGCAGCTGTGACACTTTCTTGGCATCACTTTCACACCTTTTATCTGATTAAACGGCTATCTTTGCCTCCTGCTCGCAAGAAGCGCCTGTCTGCCTGACAAGCTCTATCATAAGTCTGGAAAAAGAAGGAGAGGGGGGTGTTTCATGCACTGAAAGAACAGCAACGCTGACATTTCGGGGGATGAACATGCCAGAGATGCTCGCGATGGTTGTTATTCTTCCATTAAACAAGACACCACAGTTTATTTAGTTCATAGTCAGAGACAGTAAATACCTACAGTGGGGCAAAAAAGTATTTAGTCAGCCACCGATTGTGCAAGTTCTCCCACTTAAAATGATGACAGAGGTCTGTAATTTTCATCATAGGTACACTTCAACTGTGAGAGACAGAATGTGAAAAAAAAAATCAGGAATTCATATTGTAGGAATTTTGAAGAATTTATTTGTAAATTATGGTGGAAAATAAGTATTTGGTCAACCATTCAAAGCTCTCACTGATGGAAGGAGGTTTTGGCTCAAAATCTCACGATACATGGCCCCATTCATCCTTTCCTTAACACGGATCAATCATCCTGTCCCCTTAGCAGAAAAACAACCCCAAAGTATGATGTTTCCACCCCCATGCTTCACAGTAGGTATGGTGTTCTTGGGATGCAACTCAGTATTCTTCTTCCTCCAAACACGACGAGTTGAGTTTATACCAAAAAGTTCTATTTTGGTTTCATCTGACCACATGACATTCTCCCAATCCTCTGCCGTATCATCCATGTGCTCTCTGGCAAACTTCAGACGGGCCTGGACATGCACTGGCTTGAGCAGGGGGACATGTCTGGCACTGCAGGGTTTGAATCCCTGTTGGCGTAGTGTGTTACTGATGGTAACCTTTGCTACTTTGGTCCCAGCTCTCTGCAGGTCATTCACCAGGTCCCCCCGTGTGGTTTTGGGATTTTCGCTCACCGTTTTCATGATCATTTTGACCCCACGGGATGAGATCTTGCAGGAGCCCCAGACCAAGGGATATTATCAGTGGATAACTGCTCCCACAGTTGATTTTTTCACACCAAGCTGCTTGCCTATTGTAGATTCACTCTTCCCAGTCTGGTGCAGGTCTACAATTATTTTCCTGGTGTCTTTCACCACCTCTTTGGTCTTGGCCATAGTGAAGTTTGGAGTCTGGCTGTTTGAGGCTGTGGACAGGTGTCTTTTATACGGATAACCAGTTCAAACAAGTGCCATCAATACAGGTAAAGAGTGGAGGACAGAAGAACTTCTTAAAAAATAAGTTACAGGTCTGTGATAGCCAGAGATCATTCTTGTTTGAAATGACCAAATATTATTTTCCACCATAATTTACAAATAAATTGTTTAAAATTCCTAGAATATGAATTCCTGGATTTTTTTTCCACATTCTGTCTCTCACAGTTGAAGTGTACCTATGATAAAAATTACAGACATCTGTGATCATTTTAAGTGGGAGAACTGACTAAATACTTTTTTACCCCACTGTAGGTAGATAAATAGAAAAACAGTACAGATAGAGGATTATTGGAAGTGTAACTGGAGGGACAGGTAGATCGATGGAGTGAAGCTAGAGACAGATGGAAGGACTGATTGACCGACCAACTGGTAGACAGAAGGACAAATGAATAAAAAGATAGATTAAAAGACTGACGTTATAATCGTGAGAGTAGCTAGATGAATCGGAAGACAGACCGACGAATGGAAGTATAAGCAAAAGGGGTGTAGGGATAATGGACGGATAGATGGATCAATTAGAGGATTAACAGATGGTTTGATGGAAAGAACAATTCACAGATCGATTGGCGAACTGACAGACGGAGGGATTGACAGATGGAAGGATAAATGAAAGAATAGATCGAAAGATAGAAGTTTCATTGGCGGGATAGACAGACGGATAAAGAGATTGATCAGTAATGGGTTTATAAATAGATGACCAAACAGATAGATAAGTCGATAAATGGATCGATAGTAGGACCGATGGACTGCCCGATCAAAAGATAGGATATGATAAAACTGTTGGATGGATAGATACAGACAAAGGGATTGACAGATTGACCGATAGACAGAAGGAAGGATAAATGAAAGAATAGATCAAAAGTTGGAAGTAGAATTGGCAGGATGTGTCACGATCCGCGACTCAGATCGTTTATGGTTTTGCCTTTTGATATGTTTTTCATCATGTTTGTTTCTGGACTCTGCCGATCCTTGTGTTTGAGCACTTCCTCGTTTGTTTTAGTCACCATGGCAACGTAATGTGCTCCTCCTCACGGGCTCCTGTCACACACCTGTTTCTGATTATTATTTGTGTATTCAAGCCCACCTGATTCCTTAGTTTGTCCTCGGCTCGTTGTTTGCTAACGGCAACAGTTACGTATGTATTCTCTGCTTATCTCTGCTTTAGTTGTGCTAAGTTCCATCTTAGCTTCGCGTGCGTTCGGCACGTCACCATTTTGGACCTTTTTGTATTCTGCTAAGTTTAGCGTTAGCTTCCGTGCGTAGGCACGCGCTTTATTTTGTCCTTTTGTACCAGTGTTATTTTATTTTTGTATTAAAAACCAAGTTCTTACCTGCAATTCTGCCTGTCTGGTCGAAGTGCATCCTTGAGGTGGCAACTCCGCGCAACAAGTGCGCCGCAGCCTGACAGGGTGGATGCACGGATAACCAGATTTATCAGGTAGTACGATGATAGATAGGTGACTGTACATATAGATAAGTCGATAAATAGATCGGTAGTCGGACAGATGGACAGCCCAATCAAAAGATGGATCAGTTACAGGAAAAACATTTGGATGGACAGATACATTCGCAGATCAATTGTCAGGCTTGCCCCTGACAGTTTGTTTGTGTTTTAGTTTTTCCTTTGTGTGTGTATAGTATTTCCTGTTTTTAGTTCCTGTCAGCGCTCTTATTTTGTCTGTTTCCTGTTTTTTTTCCCAGAGCGCTGTTTCCCCTGAGCTGCGGCTGATTGGCACTTGGCCACACCTGGAGTCAATCAGCCCGCTCCTATTTGAACCTGTTTTGTCCTCCAGTCGAGTGCTGGATTATTTTCATGTATTGTCGTTGCTACCTGTCATGTCGTGTCAATGCAGCCTTGTGGTAAGCTATATTTGGTAGCGGTTTGGAGCTTACTGTCTTTTGTTCCGTGCTTCCAAATTGGTCTGTTCATAGCCAAGTTTGTTATCCGCCTTGTGCGCGCTTTTTGTTCGTACCCTTTTGTTCGGTTTTTGTCTTAGTGTTTATTAAGTCATTTTTACCTGCAAAATGCCTGCTTCCTTCTCTGCATCTTGGGGTTCGTCACAAACTAACTCTGACATCGATTGGCGAACTGACAGACGGAGGGATATACAGACTGACCGATAGACAGAAGGAAATATAAATGAAAGAGTAGATCAAAAGTTGGAAGTAGAATTGGCGGGATGGATGGACGGATAACCATATTTATCAGTAGTACGATGATAGATAGGTGACTACAGATAGATAAGTCGAAAAATAGATCGGTAGTCGGACAGAAGGACCACCCAATCGAAAGATGGATCAGTTACAGGAAAACCATTTGGATGGACGGATACATTCACGGATCGAATGGCGAACTGACAGACGGAGGGATAGACAGACTGACCGATAGACAGAAGGAAAGATAAATGAAAGAGTAGATCAAAAGTTGGAAGTAGAATTGGTGGGATGGATGGACGGATAACCAGATCTATCAGTAGTACGATGATAGATAGGTGACTGTACCGATAGATAAGTCAATTAATAGATCGGTAGTAGGACAGATGGACCGCCCAATCAAAAGATGGATCAGTTACAGGAAAAACTTTTGGATGGACAGATCGATTGGAGAACTGACAGATGGAGGGATAGACAGACAGACCGATAGACAGATGGAAGGATAAATGAAAGAGTAGATCAAAAGTTGGAAGGACAATTGGCAGGATATATAGACGGATAAACAGATTTATCAGTAGTAGGATGATAGACAGATGACTGTACAGATAGATAAGTCGATAAATTGATCGATAGTAGGACAGCTGGACTGCCCAATCAAAAGACATATCAGTTATAGGAACAACATTTGGATGGACAAATTGGCGAATTGACAGACTCAGGAGGGATCGACTGACTGACCGATAGACAGATGGAAGTATAAATGAAAGAGGAAATCGAAAGATGAAAGTTTAATTTACAAAATAGTTAAAGTTAAAGTAGTCACACACACTAGATGGGTCTACATTTGACCCATCCCCTTGTTCCAACCCCTGAGAGGTGAGGGGAGCAGTGAGCAGCAGCAGTAGCCGCACTCGGGAATAATTTTGGTGATTTAATCCCCAATTCCAACCCTTGATGCCGAGTGCCAAGCAGGGAAGTAGTGGGTCCCATTTTTATAGTCTTTCGTAGGACTCGACCGGGGTTTGAACTCACGACCTACCGATCTCAGGGCGGACACTAACCAGCGTTTGAACATAGTCTATTTCTTTTATTATTGTATTCATTGATATTTTATTGGGTTTTTTTTATGTACGGGGTTTGAACTTACGACCTACCGATCTCAGGGCGGACACTCCAACCACAAGGCCACTGAGCAGGTCAAAGTAGACTGTCAAGGTTAACAGATAAACAGATCGATCAGTAGTAGGTTGATAGATGACCGAACAGATAGATAAGTCGATAAATAGATCGATAGTAGGACAGATGGACCGCCTAATCAAAAGACAGATGGGTTATAGGAAAAACGAATAGATGGACAGATAAATTGACAGACAGATGGATTGATGGAAGATAAGACAGAAGCAGGATTGAAAAGATAGGTGCAAATATAACCGGAAGGACAAATCAAAAGATGGATGAACAGAAAACTCTCTGGCACTCATCGAGGGCGGACGCTCCCCTTTCCTCGGAATTATGACAACAGGACATCTGCTGATTGGAGTAAGCCTTGCTCCGGTTTGTCGACAAATTGGAAGCTACTGGCAGACTTCAAAGTACCCCAAAGCTGCCACAAATGATTGGAGAATGCGGGAAGAACTGCGGACACTCTTGTGATTTTGGATCACATTGGACTGTCTGCCCCGCAGGTTTGAGGACCTGTCATAGACAATTTAGAGTGAAAAGCAAATTTTATTTTCACTCGCATACAAAACATAACTTGGATTGTTTCCCTGGCTTCGAGACTCTCCTGACGGACAGTGCAGCGAAGACACAACAAACTCCCTTCGTGTCTCTCATGGACACACACCGGTTGTTGTTGACTTTGGACTAGCGACTGCACGACATCAAGGCCGCGGAAAAGAAACACTGCAGGCTTACACACAAACATGCATCCACCAAAATATACGCCACACATATACGAAACCCCCCCAATCCAACGCCCTCGACGCAAATCCCATAGGGGTGATGAAAGGATGGTCAGCACCTGAGAGCTGCGGCCTACCACCATGACCCCGCACTCCCTTCGCTCTTTTGCTAGATATCTCGAGATGTATGTTGTAATATGTATATGTGCTTTGCTATGGAGGTTTTTTTCCCACTCCAGACTGGGCCCCCTTAGGAGCCCATTGTCTAGATCAACACGGTGCACGCGGGCACCAGGTAGCCCGTAAGGACCAGATGAGTCACCCGCTGGCCTGTTCTAAAATAGATTAAATAGCAGCACTTACCAGTGAGCTGCCTCTATTTTTTAAATTGTATTTATTTACTAGCAAGCTGGTCTCGCTTTGCTCGACATTTTTAATTCTAAGAGAGACAAAACTCAAATGGAATTTGAAGATACAAGAACATATTTTTACAGACTTGATCTTCACTTGTTTAAATAAATTCAGTTTTTTTTTATTTTATTTTGCTTCTTATAACTTTCAGAAAGACAATTTTAAAGAAAAAATACAACCTTAAAAATTATTTTAGGATTTTTAAACTCATGTACCCTTTTATCTTTTAAATTCCTTCCTCTTCTTTCCTTACAATTTAAATCAATGTTCAAGTAAATGTATTGTTTTTATTGTAAAGAATAATAAATACATTTTAATTTAATTCTTAATTTTAGCTTCTGTTTTTTCGACGAAGAATATTTTTTAAATATTTCTTCAAACTTTTTATGATTAAAATTCCCCAAAAATATTCTGGCAAATCTAGAAAATCTTTAGAATCAAATGTAAAATGTTATTTCAAAGTCTTTTGAATTTCTTTTAAAATGTTTGTTCTGGAAAATCTAGAATAAATAATGATTTGTCTTTGTTAAAAATATAGCTTGGTCCAATTTGTTATACATTCTAACAAAATGCAGATTGGATTTTAACCTATTTAAAACATGTCATCAAAATTCTAAAATTAATCTAAATTACTAATGATGTTCCATAAATTATTTTAAAATTTTTTCCAAAAAGATTCAAATTAGCTAGTTTTTCTCTTCATTTTTTTCAGTAGAATTTTGAATTTTCAAGAGTCGAAATTGAAGATAAATTATGTTTCAAAATTAAATTTTCATTTTTTTCCTGTTTTCTCCTCTTTTAAACCGTTCAATTAAGTGTTCTCATCATTTATTCTCTACAAAACACCTTCCGTAAAAGGAAAAAAAATGTATGACGGAATGACTGACAGAAATACCCATTTTTTTTTATGTATATAGATTTTTTCATTAAAGGTAAATTGAGCAAATTGGCTATTTCTGGCAATTTATTTAAGTGTGTATCAAACTGGTAGCCCTTCGCATTAATCAGTACCCAAGAAGTAACTCTTGGTTTCAAAAAGGTTGGTGACCCCTGCTCTAGATCGTATTCTTTTACTCATTCTTCCCCAGCGTTTTACTTTTTTCCCCATCTTTTACGGGGCGCCTTGTGGCGACCCATCAGCATTCCTGTTCTGTAACCCTGGACACCGTTTGTCTAATCTTGAACGGGTTTGTGCCGAAAACAAAGTTTCGTTGTACTAGTGAAATGACAATAAAGACATATCCTATCCTAAAACTAAGAATATTTTTTGACAAACCTATAGAAGGCTGTACAAATAAATAGCTTGATTGATCAGCAGAAGAATGGACTAATCGACTAACTGATACATGGATGGAAGGATGACTAAAAGAATCATTGAAAAGATAGAAGTTGAAATCAATCAATCAATCAATGCTTATTTATATAGCCCTAAATCACAAATGTCTCAAAGGACTGCACAAACCATTACGACTACAACATCCTCGGAAGAACTCACAAAAGGGCAAGGAAAACTCACACCCAGTGGGCAGGGAGAATTCACACCCAGTGGGACGCCAGTGACAATACTGACTATGAGAAACCTTGGAGAGGACCTCAAATGTGGGCAGCCCCCCCCCCTTCTAGGGGACCGAAAGCAATGGATGTCGAGCGGGTCTAACATGATACTGTGAAAGTTCAATCCATAGTGGATCCAACACAGCCGCGAGAGTTCAGTTCAAAGTGGATCCAAGACAGCAGCGAGAGTCCCGTCCACAGGAAACCATCCCAAGCGGAGGCGGATCAGCAGCGTAGAGATGTCCCCAACCGATACACAGGCGAGCGGTCCATCCTGGGTCCCGATGAGCGGTCCATCCTGGGTCTCGACTCTGGACAGCCAGTACTTCATCCACAAGGGAGGGGGGGACATAGGAAAAAAAGAAAAGAAGCGGCAGATCAACTGGTCTAAAAAGGAGGTCTATTTAAAGGTTGGAGTATACAAATTAGTTTTAAGGTGAGACTTAAATGTAGCATCTCAAACTGTTCCAGGAGGGCATTCCAGAGTACTGGAGCCCGAACGGAAAACGCTCTATAGCCCGCAGACTTTTTTTGGCCTTTAGGAATCACTAATAAGCCGGAGTCTTTTGAACGCAGATTTCTTGCCGGGAAATGGATGTGAACAGGTCAAGGACAGACAGACAGATACAATTTATTAATTGATGGACAGACAGACAGGCGTACAGACTGAGAGACACAAGTATATTTGGAAGGATTGATTGATGGACAGAAGTTGGAATGAAAGGATAGATTAAAGTACGCAAATATCATCGGAAGGACGGATTGATGGAAAGGAAACAGACGGACACAGGTCAATAGAAAATTGATTGATCGAATGATGTAAGCATAATCAGGCAGATCCAATGACCTCTGAAAGGATGGATGGACCGACTTACTGATACACGGACGGATGGATAACCAAAAGGATCGTTGCAAAGATAAATGTTTAATCGGAAGAACAGATCAAAGGCAGACAGTAGAATGATGGTGGACGGCCAAATGGCCGAATCTTTCTTGACCGTCTTGAACAAAAGTCCCAAAAAGATTGTTAGCAAGTCACCTCCTTCACCTTTTTTTTTTTTTTTTTTATTGCAGAATCAGGACCTTTTCAAAGGCCCAAGAGAAGATAAGAGCTCCCTGCCAGCGTGTGCCTGGAATACAAAACGTCGGTGAAAAGCGAAAGATAACAACGGTCGAGCGGGCGAGAGTGTGCATGAATGTCGACATAATGGTCAGATAGGATGGGAAAATTCATAGTCTGGACATTCATGTGCTGAAAAAAAAAAGGCTAAGTAGGAACAATCCTTCTGATTTCATTCTCCAGATACTTCACATACCGTCGTATATTCTCTAAATATTCCATATGGTTTCATCATTCATATTTAAACCATATTTATATATGTTTTCTTTTTAGATAGAGCAGGGGTCGGGAGCCTTTTTGGCTGAGAGAGCCATGAGAGCAAAATAAAAAAAAATGTATTTCCGAAAGAGCCATATAATAATTTTTCACACTGAATACAAATAAATGTGTGTATTTTTAAGTAAGACCAACATTTTAAGAATATAATAAGTATCTTCTTCTTTTTAATAACATTGTTATTCTGAAGCTAATGAATAAAATAGTTCTTACCATTAATGCGACTTCTTGAACAGGAACGGTAGAAAACGGATGGATGGATTAAAATGCATGAGAATGTTTTATATTTTGAACGTTAATTTTAACACTGTGATTACCAGCGGAATTATTCATTAGTGAGATACAGTCTGGTGAGTCGTGGGAGACATTACGTAATTTCACCTAATTGGGTTAATATTTTTTGCAAACCTGTAACTATAATTCAAAAATGTGCTGTTATTGAGTGTCTGGAATAAAGGTATCCAACACTTAAACTAAAAATAAACAAAAGGCGAGTGCCACTAAGAAAAGGCATTGAAGCAAAACAAAACAAAAACTGAACTGGCTGCAAAGTAAACAAAAGCAGAATGCTGGACGACAGCAAAGACTTACAGCGTGCGGAGCAGACGGCGTCCACAAAGTACATCCGTACATGGCATGACAATCAACAATGTCCACACAAAGAAGGAGTGCGTCCGCACAACTTAAATAGTCTTGATTGGGAAAACAAAGCAGGTGCGATGAATAGCATTCAAGGAGGACATGAAACTGCTACAGGAAAATACCAACAAAAGAAGAAAAGCCACCAAAATTGGAGCGCAAGTCACACAGGAAAACACCGAAAAAAAACTCAAAATAAGTTACGGCTTGACAGTACACCTCCATAGAGACAAGAGCTATTGCATGAACATTTTTTTTTGGGTCAATATCGGTGTGGAGGAGGATTGTGATTAGCGCACTGTTAGAGTGGAAGTCAGCGACCCCGTGTGGGTGACTGGAGACAGTGCACCCTCAGACGGGGGCGTGGCATGTGCTGGCTGAGAGACACAGCTGTCAGATGATTAGATGGCGCAGGTGGTACGTGTTAGACTAATCATCTCTTCTCCTTAAAAGTGAGCGGCCGGGTGCAGCAGTGCAGTTCAGACTGGAGAGACGGAGAAGTCAATCAATCAATCAATCAATCAATCAATCAATCAATCAATCAATCAATCAATCAATCAATCAATCAATGTTTATTTATATAGCCCCAAATCACAAATGTCTCAAAGGACTGCATAAATCATTACGACTACAACATCCTCGGAAGAACCCACAAAAGGGCAAGGAAAACTCACACCCAGTGGGCAGGGAGAGAGAGTCAAGAGAACTGTGCAAGACAAAACTGAGCGACTGAAAAATGGCTACTCAACTGTATTGCGAATTGTGGGATTAAAAACTTCTTTCAATCCGAGCAACTGGCTTCCAGCGGACCTATGTGAGTAGAAAGCTTACAATCGGCTACTGAGTTTAATTTTTCTTATGTTTTCTCCTGGTAGTGCGCCTCAGAATTTTTTCAGTGAAAAAAATGTGTTTTGGCTCAAAAAAAGTTTGAGAAACACTGACTTATCGTGTTAAGCAATGCCAGCTAAGATTTATCTGAGAGCCAGATGCAGTCATCAAAAGAGCCACATCTGGCTCTAGAGCCATAGGTTCCCTACCCCTGAAATAGAGTATCACTTTCTACAGATTTGACACCATGTTTTTTTCCCCAACATTTCACAAGGCATGTTTATTTTCTTAATATTTCAAACAATATGTAAATTCCTTTAGATATTTCACATAGCTTCCTTCTATTAACAATTTAAAATCACGTTTTGTTGGCTAGATATGTCAGTTTGTTTTCTTAATATTTCACACATGTTGCTTTCTCTAGATATTCCACATGGTTTAATATTTCCAGTATAGCCCCGTACTATGTTTTTTTATCCATATATTTTTTACAACTTGTTTTGTTTTCTAGATATTTACCATCACATTCTATTCTATCTTGTACATACTGTAAATTGGTCCTGATGGCTTCATCTGACCGGGATCTTCAGCTCTCACTGGATCGGTTCGCAGCCGAGTGTGAAGCGACCGGAATGAGAATCAGCACCTCCAAGTCCGAGTCCATGGTTCTCGCCCGGAAAAGGGTGGAATGCCATCTCCGGGTTGGGGAGGAGACCCTGCCCCAAGTGGAGGAGTTCAAGTACCTAGGAGTCTTGTTCACGAGTGAGGGAAGAGTGGATCGTGAGATCGACAGGCGGATCGGTGCGGCGTCTTCAGTAATGCGGACGTTGTACCGATCCATTGTGGTGAAGAAGGAGCTGAGTCGGAAGGCAAAGCTCTCAATTTACCAGTCGATCTACGTTCCCATCCTCACCTATGGTCATGAGCTTTGGGTCATGAGCGAAAGGATAAGATCACGGGTACAAGCGGCCGAAATGAGTTTCCTCCGCCGTGTGTCGGGTCTCTCCCTTAGAGATAGGGTGAGAAGCTCTGCCATCCGGGAGGAACTCAAAGTAAACCCGCTGCTCCTCCACATCGAGAGGAGCTAGATGAGGTGGTTCGGGCATCTGGTCAGGATGCCACCCGAACGCCTCCCTAGTGAGGTGTTTAGGGCACGTCCAACCGGTAGGAGGCCACAGTGAAGACCCAGGACACGTTGGGAAGACTATGTCTCCCGGCTGGCCTGGGAACGCCTCGGGATCCCCTGGGAAGAGCTAGACGAAGTGGCTGGGTAGAGGGAAGTCTGGGTTTCCCTGCTTAGGCTGTTGCCCCCGCGACCCGACCTCGAATAAGCGGAAGATGATGGATGGATGGATGGACATACTGTAATATTTTTAATTTTGTACATATTTGATCTCGTATTTTTTTTGAGATATTTCATATTATTCCATTTTGTAAATACAGTATTTCACAGCGCCCTGCGATGAGGTGGCGACTTGTCCAGGGTGTCCCCGCCTTCCGCCCGATTGTAGCTATGATAGGATCCAGCACCCCCCGCCACCTCAAAGGGAATAAGCGGTAGAAAATGGATGGATGGAGTATTTCACAGCAAGTCATCTTTTTTAGATTTTATTTCTTTAGTACACCAATGTGTTTCGTTTTCATGATAATTAAAATTCGGGTGTTGTATTACATTCATTATTTCGATATTTTTACAGTATGTTTAGCACCATGTGATCTTGCTGAATGTATTATACCCTACTTATTAGGGGTGTGGGAAAATATCGATTCGGATACAGATCGGATCGAATACGTTGTGCGATTCAGAATCGATTCTCATTTTTTAAAAATCGATTTTTTTTTAAATTATTTCTTTTTTTTATTATTATTATTTTTTATCAATCCAACAAACCACTACACAGCAATACCATAACAATGCGATCCAATTCCAAAACCACACCTGACCCAGCAACACTCAGAACTGCAATAAACAGAGCAATTGAGAGAAGACACAAACACGACACAGAACAAACAAAAAGTAGTGAAACAAAAGTGAATATTATCAACAACAGCATTAATATTAGTTATAATTTCAGCATAGCGGTGAACAAAAATCCCTCATTGACATTATCATTAGACATTTATAAAAATAATAAAAAAGAACAATAGTGTCACAGTGGCTTACACTTGCATCGCATCTCATAAGCTTGACAACACATTGTGTCCAATATTTTCACAAAGATAAAATAAGTCATATTTTTGGTTTGTTTAATCCATCCATCCATTTTCTACCGCTTATTCCCTTTGGGGTCACGGGGGGCGCTGATGCCTATCTCAGCTACAATCGGGCGGAAGGCGGTGTACACCCTGGACAAATCGCCATCGAATCGCAGGGCTGTTTTGTTTAATAGTTAAAACAAATTTAAATTATTGCAATCAGTTGATAAAACATTGTCCTTTACAATTATAAAAGCTTTTTTTTTTTAAATCTACTACTCTGCTTGCATGTCAGCAGACTGTAGTAGATCCTGCTGAAATCCTATGTATTGAATGAATACAGAATCGTTTTGAATCGGAAAAATATCGGTTTATAATCTAATCGAAAAAATCGATATATTATCGAATCGTGACCCCAAGAATCGATATTGAATCGAATCGTGGGACACCCAAAGATTGGCAGCCCTACTACTTATAATCCAGAAATGATGTACGTTCCAAGACCGCTGGCTTATTGATGATTTCCAGAACCCCCAAAATAGTCTGCATATTGGGGCTCCCGTACTCTGGAATGTCCTACCTGCAACAGCTAAAGATGCCACCCCGGTAGGAGCATTCAAACCCCACCTTAAAACTCATTTATATACTTTAGCTTTTAAAAAGACTCCATTTTTGACCAATTGACATGCCGCTTCTCCTTTTTGCCCCCCTCTCCTGCATGAAGAGGTTATCAGGTGGCCACGGATAATCTCTGGAGAGGTACGAGTCTGGAGGACGCGCTAGCTGTTCTAAATCGTGGACTCCTATGACCCTCTGCCAGCCTCCCAATGGACTGGACTCACATTATCATGAATAATGCAAAAATTGCACCCGCTTGGCATCCGTTGCAGTCGGTCATCCAGCAGCAGAGTGTGAAGTGAAGTGGATTATATTTATATAGCGCTTTTCTCTAGCGACTCAAAGCGCTTTACATAGTGAAACCCAATATCTAAATTACATTTTTAAACCAGTGTGGGTGGCACTGGGAGCAGGTGGGTAAAGTGTCTTGCCCAAGGACACAACGGCAGTGACTAGGATGGCGGAAGCGGGAATCGAACCGGCAACCCTCAAGTTGCTGACGCGGCCGCTCTTCCAACCGAGCTATACCGCTCCACATCTGTGGCCCCTTCCCAAGGTTTCTTCTTTTCCCCCACTTTGGGCTTTTGAAACCTTAGGTTTGAGATCAGGGGATGTTGTTGTGGTTTGTGCAGCCCTTCAAAGCACTTGTGATCAAGAGATATATAATTCATCTTTAATTGATTGATTGATTTCATATATTTAATTTCGTACATATTTCAAACCACAATTTTTTTTCTAAATATTTACATAGTACATTTCATTTTGTTGATATTTCATACCCTGTTTTGTCTCCTAGCAACTCTATATTTAACGTTTTGGATTTCTAGATATTTCACACCGTGTTTTGTTTTCCAGATATTTCCTAGAGCAGTTTTAAATTTCCTGATATTCAAGACCATGGTGTAGGACCCCAACGCAGAGGAAACAAAAAGAATAATAACAAAAAGCGCACTCAAAAGGTGTGGAGAAGAAATGGCTAACCCTACACGGTAGAGCTAGAGAAAAGAGAAGCGTGAGTGGAGCCAAAGCAGAGGAGATGAACACTAGGGTTGTAACGGTACGTGTATTTGTATTGAACCGTTTCGGTATGGGGGTTTCGGTTCGGTTCGGAGGTGTACCGAACGAGTACACATGCTAGCAGTGTCCGGGCTAGGACAACATGTAAAAGCCAGAGCTGGAAGACCCTCCTGCCTCGTTAAGATCTCTCGTTTGGGAACACTTTGGCTGCGCGATGCAACAATGGAGGACGGAGGTTTGCCGACATTGTTCAGCAGCTGCTCCTAACAACACGTCAAACATGTGTTGCACCTTTCCTGCTTCCGGCTCGAGGAGCGCAGGGGAGACACTCCTCCAGGACTGATGTATTCTCGGGGGCAACACCCTTCACTCTTCTCCACAGCTACGGACTCCATGGTAAATGAAGAGTTCGGCGATTAGTTGCACATCGTGGCTTTATTGTGGTCCAATCCAACAAAACACTAGCCACTCCCCACACTCACCTACCGTTCCCTCACATCGCTCGCCCACACACTCACCGCACATGCTGTCACATATTAAAGGGCCACACACACACAAACACTACTCTCATAACACATACTAACCCATTTGAAGCGTCATCTCCGCATTCAAGCAGCCTCTCCTCGGCGAGTCAGGCAGGGCTAAAGCAATAAATGTTTTTATAGCAGCAGATGTAAGTCCATATTGCATTAAAAACTAGATTTTGACCCACTTCTAGGGTGGAAGAACAATGACCCCATATATCCTCTTACTGTCAAGTTAGCCAGGCTGGGGGGAAAGAAAAGTTAATCTGAGGCTGAGTTGACTTGAAACTGTTTAATGTTGCACTTTTTATATGAAGAAGAAAAGTTTTGTCATTTTATTTAATCTGAGCAACAACTTGAGACAGTTTAACGTTGATTAACGTGGACCCCGACACAAACAAGTTGAAAAACGTATTGAAGTGTTACCATTTAGTGGTCAGTTGTACGGAATATGTACTGTACTATCTACTAATAAAAGTCTCAATCAATCAATCAATCAAAAAAAGCACTTTATATGTAGAAAGTTTTTGTTAAGAAACCATTCGGAGCCTTATCTTATTTAGTTTTTATTTTATATATATTGACCACAGGGCTTCACGGTGGTGGAGGGGTTAGTGCGTCTGCCTCACAATACGAAGTTCCTGGAGACCTGGGTTCAAATCCAGGCTCGGGATCTTTCTGTGTGGAGTTTGCATGTTCTCCCCGTGAATGCGTGGGTTCCCTCCGGGTACTCCGGCTTCCTCCCACTTCCAAAAACATGCACCTGGGGATAGGTTGAT
Organism: Nerophis ophidion; assembly: GCF_033978795.1. Lineage (NCBI taxonomy): Eukaryota > Metazoa > Chordata > Actinopteri > Syngnathiformes > Syngnathidae > Nerophis > Nerophis ophidion. The sequence continues at coordinate 70,331,613 of NC_084614.1, forward strand.
TGGCAACACTAAATTGGCCCTAGTGTGTGAATGTGAGTGTGAATGTTGTCTGTCTATCTGTGTTGGCCCTGCGATGAGGTGGCGACTTGTCCAGGGTGTACCCCGCCTTCCGCCCGATTGTAGCTGAGATAGGCGCCAGCGCCCCCCGCGACCCCAAAAGGGAATAAGCGGTAGAAAAATGGATGGATGGATGTTGACCACATTAACCCCGGCAATGGACCCTGTGTGTATGCCATTGTTTACACATTTGGAAAATAAATAACCCAAAAATTTATATTTTGTTGTTTTCTTACTGTACCAAAAATGAACCGAACCGTGACCTCTAAACCGAGGTACGTACCGAACCGACATTTTTTTGTACACTTACACCCCTAATGAACACGACTGGAAGGGCGAAACACCAGGAATCTACTGGAGTGCTCAAGTAGTCGAGAGGAAATGGGTAACAGGTGTGCACGAAGGTGGTTCCACCCCGTGACCCAACACCCGGGCACTGCAACAAAAAGCAGAGCTACCATATCATGACACATGGTTTGTTTTCTAAATATTTCATGTAGTACGTTTTATTTTGAGATAATTCACATAGTTTGTTTCACTCTATATTTCAAACCATGTGTTTAGTTTACAAGATAATTTGTTTTATTGTGTAGATACAAATGAGATAGGCTCCAGCGACCCCCCGCAGACCCCACGCGGTAGAAAAATGGATGGATGGTATTACTGCCACACGTGGTGGAAAAGTGTATTACAACTGAAAGCCACTGCAGCTCATAGCTGTGAAACAGATATGTTTTGGAGGCCTTACGGTTAAAGGGGAACATTATCACCAGACCTATGTAAGCGTCAATATATACCTTGATGTTGCAGAAAAAAGACCATATATTTTTTTTACCGATTTTCAAACTCTAAATGGGTAAATTTTGGCGGATTAAACGCCTTTCTATTTAACGCTCTCGGAGCGATGACGTCAGAACGTGACATCACCTAGGTAATAAAGTCGCCATTTTCTCAAACACATTACAAACACCGCGTCTCAGCTCTGTTATTTTCCGTTTTTTCGACTATTTTCTGGAACCTTGGAGACATCGTACCTCGTCGGTGTGTTGTCGGAGGGTGTAACAACACTAACAGGGAGGGATTCAAGTTGCACCACTGGCTTAAAGATGCAAAAGTGGCAAGAAATTGGACAAATTTTGTTCAAAATACGAGGGTGTGGGGAAAGCCGACGAAATGGTCAGTCGTTTGTTCCGCACACTTTACTGACGACAGCTATGCTACTACAGAGATGGCAAGATTGTGTGGATATCCTGCGATACTCAAAGCAGATGCATTTCCAACGATAAAGTCAAAGAAATCTGCCGCCAGACCCCCATTGAATGTGCCGGAGTGTCTGCACATTTTACCGGCGATGCTAAGGCAGACATGGCACAGAGATGTATGGATAACCTGCAGATGCATTTCCAACAACAAAGTCAACTAAATCACAAAGGTGAGTTTTGTTGATGTTATTGACTTATGTGCTAATCAGACATATCTGGTCGCGGCATGACTGCCAGCTAATCAATGCTAACATGCTATTTAGGCTAGCTGTATGTACATTTGAAACTATATTTTCATCCAGCGTTTCCCTCCACCCACATTTAATGCCAAACAAACACTTACCAATCGATGGATTTAAGTTGATCCAGTGTCACAAGATGCGAAACTTCCGATCGTTGGGCTGCACATTTTACCGGCGATGCTAAGGCAAACATGGCCGAGTAGCGTCAATAGCTATTCGCTCAATAGCTTCAGTTTCTTCTTCAATTTCGTTTTCGCTATCTGCCTCCATACTCCAACCATCCGTTTCAATACCTGCGTAATCTGTTGAATCGCTTAAGCCGCTGAAATCCGAGTCTTAATTCGAGCTAATGTCGCTATATCTTGCCGTGCTATCCGTATTGGCATCACTGGATGATGTCACAGGAAAATGGACGATGGCTTCACAGATAGCGAAAATCAGGCACTTTAAAGCTTTTTTTAGGGATATTCCGGGATGGGTAAAATTTTGAAAAAAAATTCAAAAAATCAAATAAGCCACTGGGAACTGATTTTTATTGGTTTTAACCCTTCTGAAATTGTTATAATGATCCCCTTTAAAAAAAAACTTTATTCCACATAAAATATTTGCTTTGTACATATCGCACACATGCCCTTTTTCAGATATTACACCCGTCTTTTGTTTTCTGGAATAATTAATAGTTTGAAAACATGTCCATTCGAGTTTTGACTATACCAGGGGTCGGCAACCCGCGGCTCTAGAGCCGCATGCAGATCTTTAGCGCCTCCCTTTTGGCTCTCTGAAGCTTTTTAGAAAATGTATAAAAAATGGGAAAAATAAGGGGAAAAAATAAATGTTTTGTTTTAATATGGTTTCTGCAGGAGGACAAACATGACACAAACCTCCCCAATTGCTATAAAGCACACTGTTTATATTAAACATGCTTCACTGATTAGAGGATTTGGCAAGCGCCGTTTTGTCCTACTAATTTTGACGGTGCTTGAACTCACCGTAGTTTGTTTACATGTACAACTTTCACCGACTTTCTTAGAGAAATTTTTTGCCACTTCTTTTTCTGTCTCATTTTGTCCCCCAAACTTTTAACGTTAAGCGTGAATGCACAAAGGTGAGTTTTGTTGATGTTATTGACTCGTGTGGAGTGCTAATCAGACATATTTGGTCACTGAATGACTGCAAGCTAATCGATGCTAACATGCTATTTAGGCTAGCTATATGTACATATTGCATCATTATGCCTCATTTCTAGCTATATTTGAGCTCATTTAGTTCCCTTTAAGTCCTCTTAATTCAATTTATATCTCAGGACACACCATCTGTATGTAATATGGCTTTTAATTTTTTGCGGCTCCAGACAGATTTGTTTTTTTATTTTTGGTCTAATATGGCTCTTTCTACATTTGAGGTTGCCGGCCCCTTGTTCTATTTGCAAACTTTATAAAAAAAAATGGATTCTACTTAAACCCACATAGATTCAATAGAGCAGGCATTTTTAGACATAATGTATGTTTGGTTTTGAAGTTATACAACTTTTATATTTATTATGAAAGTTACACTCTCATATTGAGTAAAAATCAAACTTGGTCTTTGCAAACCTTACAAAATATTGTTTATTTTCCCAGTAAAACTATTAATTTCCTATTTTAATGATGTTGGGCCTGTGTTGTTGTTGTTGTTGTTGTTGGGGACAAGTGTTGTAAATTAGCTTTGGCTACAAACACTATGATGCATACATTGGATAACTGTTTCAGATGTCCATGTTTTTTGTATCTGTCCCTATTTCAAATAAACCTTAATAACAATAATAATACTAAATATGGTGTTTTTGTCATGTGGAACCACTAGGAGGCAGTAACGAGCTGATCAACACATGAAGAAGAACGACGAAGGAAGCAATCCAGGTAACTGTCCAATTTAATAAACTCCATCATATTTCTCAAAGACGTGAAGAATAAAAACGCAAAATGCGTCCAATTTGTTGTGAGGTTTTGACACAAGTTGATCGTTTCTCTTCATCAAGCCGGCTTTTCTTCTGAACCGCTCCCCTTCCGCGCCGTGCCGGAATTGAATTATCCCACTTTTCGAAAAGCCTGTTTTTGATGTGAACAAAATGATTACATGCTTGGCGTAGATATTCATTTATAAGGACTTAATCCACTTTTATCTTCGCCCTTCATGTTCCTTCCTCCTCCCAGCCTCCACTTCTTCTCCTTCTCCTTCTTCTTCTTCGCTCCTCCGTGTGTAACCTTGCTACTTTGCTTTAATATTCATGGCCACTGAAGCCGAGGGGGATTGGACGTGTCTCTCTAATTTAAGCCAGATAAGCTTCATCATTCAGCGGCTGATTTAATGGGTGTCATGTGACCGCTGCACCAGGAAATAAAGGAAAGGAGAGGAAGGATCCACTTAATAGAAGGGCCACATTTGTGATTGGTGTACCGCCCATGCCAAAAGGCCCTCGGGCATGCTTTTTTTTAATTTGCTCTATGAGTAATAACTTTATAACCAGAGGTGGGTAGAGTAGCCAGAAGATGTACTAGGGCTGGGCGATATGGCCTTTTTTTAATATCTCGATATTTTTAGGCCGATACATGATACATATCTCCATATTTTGCCTTGGCCTTGAATGAATACTTGATGCATATAATCACAGCAGTACGATGATTCTGTGTGTCTACATTAAAACATTCTTGTCCATACTGCATTAATATATGCTCATTTTAAACTTTCATGCAGAGAGGGAAATCACATCTAAGTCAATTGACCAAAACTGTATTTGTTAAACAGTTATTAAGCAATGGCACAAATGTTCATGTCATTTCCAAAACAAAAAGATTGTCAGAGACATTTTAAAGGGGAACATTATCACAAATTCAAAAGGGTTAAAACCTATAAAAATCAGTTTCCAGTGGCTTATTTTATTTTTCTAAGTTTTTTTCAAAATTTTACCCATCATGGAATATCCCGAAAAAAGGCTTTAAAGTGCCTGCTTTTCGCTATCTGTAAATCCAGCCGTCCATTTTTCTGACGTCACATAGTGACGCCAATACAAACAAACATGGCGGATAGAACAGAAAGATATAGCGACATTAGCTCGGATTTCGACTCGAATTTCAGCGGCTTAAGCGATTTAACAGATTACGCATGTATTGATATGGATGGTTGGAGTGTGGAGGCAGATAGCGAAAACAAAATTGAAGAAGAAACTGAAGCTATTGAAGCTATTCGGCGATCGCCTTCTAACCAACGATTGCATCTTTTGACCACTGGAGCAACCTAAATCTGTCGATTGGTAAGTGTTTGTTTGGCATTAAATGTGGGTGGAGGGAAATATAGCTACAAATGTCAGGCTTTCCCCTGACAGTTTGTCTATGTTTTAGTTTTTTCCTCTGCATTTGTCCGTTTCCTCTGTGTTTAGTATTTCCTGTCCTTAGTTCCTGTCTAGTGCTCTTATTTTGTCAGCTTCCTGTCTTGTTACCTGAGTGCTGTGTTCCTCCTCAGCTGCGGCTGATTGGCACCTGGCCACACCCGTTGCCAATCAGCCCACTCCTATTTGTACCTGCTTTGTGTTGTGTCAGTTGCTGGATCATTGTATTGTCATTTGTATTGTCGTTGCCACATGTCGCTCTTGTCGTGTCGTTTTGTTACAGCTACTACCTGTCGTGCTACATTTTGTCCTGGTTATCGTAGCGGGAAGCTGTTTCTGTTAGCATTAGCCATTACCAGTTTTTCCTGTTTGCGACCCGCTAGCTTCCACACTGGGTCAATGTTTGTTTCTTGCTAGATTCTATGCCAAAGACCCTTAGTTTTTTATTCCGCCCAAGTGCGCGCTTTTTGTCTGTACCCTTTGTTTGTTCTAGTTTTAGTATTTTAAATTAAAACCATGTTTTCCCATTCAATGCCTGCCTCCTTCTCTGCATCCTGGGGTTCAACATCAAATAACTGCGACAACAAATGTACATACAGCTAGCCTAAATAGCATGTTAGCATCGATTAGCTGGCAGTCATGCCGTGACCAAATATGTCTGATTAGCACATAAGTCAATAACATCAACAAAACTCACCTTTGTGATTTCGTTGACTTTATCGTTGGAAATGCATCTGCTTTGAGTGTCGCATGATATCACCACATCTCTGTCGTAGCATCGCTATCGTCGGTAAAATGTGCAGAACAAACGAGGGACTTTCGCATCTTTTGACACTGGTGCAACTTGAATCACTCGATTGGTATGTGTTTGTTTGGCATTAAATGTGGGTGGAGGGAAAGGCTGGATGCAAATATAGCTACAAATGAGGCATAACGATGCAATACGTACATACAGCTAGCCTAAATAGCATGTTAGCATCGATTAGCATACCGTGTTAATCAATGTACACGCCACGTAAGTCAACTTGAATCCGTCTCTGTTAATGTTGTTACACCCTCCGACAACACACCGACGAGGCATGATGTCTCCAAGGTACGGAAAACAGTCGAAAAAACGGAAAATAACAGGGCTGATTTGACTTGGTGTGTGTAATGTGTTTGAGAAAATGGCGGATTGCTTCCCGTTGTAACGTCACGGGTAAAGGTCATCGCTCCGACAGCGAAAAATTGAAAGGCGTTTCAATCGCCAAATTCACCCTTTTAGAGTTCGGAAATCGGTTAAAAAAACATATGATCTTTTTTTATGCAACATTAAGGTATATATTGACGATTACATAGGTCTGGTGATAATGTTCCCCTTTAAGTGTCAAATAAAAATGAGCCTCATAGGAAATCAAACAGTGTTCATCCTTCACTATGTGGTAGGTTACTACGGACGTTATTAAATTGTATTTTTTTCATAAGGTGTTGATCTGGAAATGTTTGCCTCGGCATTTTGATGATGTGGACGTGTGGCACCGAATGGGGATGTTGACATGTGGAGCTTCAAACACTCTTTATTCTCTAGCAGGTGACTTTTCAAAAGATGCTACGTATTAGCAGTAATGCTACATTTTATAGCAACGCTGTTTGCCCACACTTGAAAAATTACGGTTGTCTGTTCGACATATTCCCACTTGAAACCAAACCACCGCCAGACGATGGACCCTCATTTGCACCCTCTCTCTCTCGTATTACCACTCGCACGGCTCCGCTCGCATCACAGCTAACGTTACCCATGCTGCTCCCTCTCTTATCCGTGAGGGCGTATACGTATGTGACGTATGACGTGACAGTATGTGACGTATGTAAGAAGGTACGCTTGTCTGGGAAAAGGACAGACAGGAAAGAGCGAGAAGAGCTTGTAGTGTAATGCCATGATGACCAACATTAAAATGCAGTAACGTAGTAGGACTAAGTATTCATCAAAAACAAAGTCAAACTTTATTTATATAGCTCTTTTCATACATAAAAGAAATGCCACGGAAAGTGCTTTACAAAGTTAAAAACATATCCCCAATTATCGTACGCGCACACACACACACACACACACACACACACACACACACACGCAACTATATGGACAAATGATTGCATGACTGAGGCAGATGTGTCATCAGAGGAATGTTGGAAAGTTCAAATAATAAAACTATCATCAGTAGAAAAAAAATAATAAACTACAAGTAAGATGTATGAAGATCAATGTTGTCTGTCTATCTGTGTTGGCCCTGCGATGAGGTGGCGACTTGTCCAGGGTGTACCCCGCCTTCCGCCCGATTGTAGCTGAGATAGGCGCCAGCGCCCCCCGCGACCCCAAAAGGGAATAAGCGGTAGAAAATGGATGGATGGATGAAGATTAATAAAGAAAAAATAAATGAATACAAACAGTTTGAATGGTCACACTGTGTTTGAATATAGGAAAATAAAACACTGTACTTTAATCAAATGATTCTTTAGCGTACCACTAGATGTAGTCCCGTACCACAGTTTGAGAATCACCTTTCTCGTACTTTTCTCTTTACTTCAAATCTAACTCATCACATGTGGAGGAACACTAGAGCAGGAAAGAGTCGATTGCCCGAGAAAACAGGAAGTAAGTGAAAGCGGAACTAATGCTTTGTTCATTATTTAATACATTTTTGCTTCATCTTAATCAAGTGTGACTTTATTTTTTTTTAACTAAATGTTCTTTTAATATTTTTACACAGAAACCAGTGTCTGCTCTAAAGAGAGAAGATCTCTGGGGGTTTTCGACGAATTAAAAAAGTTTCACTGACAGAAAAAATAAAATCCCAATCGATGATTTTGTCTTTGCTTATGTGATCAGCAACCAAGCAGGAGCCCATCGCCCTTCTCTGCATTAATAATACATTCATAAACGGCCTCATGGCTTTTTTTCGTTGACCCGCTGCTGACTCTGAGCATAATGATGTTTTTATTGATTGAATTTGATTGAAACTTTTATTAGTAGATTGCACAGTACAACACATATTCCGTACAATTGACCACTAAATGGTAACACCCTAATAAGTTTTTTAAGTTGTTTAAGTCGGGGTCCACGTTAATCAATTCGTGGTATGTTCGCTGTCAACTCTCGCGCTCATCAAACGCTCCGCACAAAAACGAGAAATTTTGACTTAAAATTTCTTATACAGCGCAACATAACAATCTACGGTAACTTCTGGGTATTTAGCCAAATTGCTGCAGAATTTGGCCCTTTTGCGTCTTCAGTTTGGCCCGCAAAACGTCACGAATTTAATAAGAAAGCTTAACCACAGCGTGATACTAATTTAGTTTTGAATATCTGTTTGTTGCAGATACGCCGCCATATTGTGGACAACACGAAAAAATGTGTTCAATGACCGTAGGTTGTGCTTTGTATTAACCCCAGCACAGCATTATTTTTATGACCCAATCCAAACAACCTTCCCTAATCATGTAACCAACACAAAAAGTCAACACACATGGCCGCCCGTAACACAACCTGCTAACTTAACTTTGTGGATATCATACATAAATAAAAATGACACCCATTTAAATCCATGACAGTGCATGCTAGGGGGTAAAGGAGGGGGGGGGCGGGGGAGGGGGAGCAACGGAGCTTATCTCAGCTGCATTTGGGCAGAAGGCGGAGTACACCCTGGACAAGTCGCCACCTCATATATACAGTGGGGCAAAAAAGTATTTAGTCAGCCACCGATTGTGCAAGTTCTCCCACGTAAAATGATGACAGAGGTCTGTAATTTTCATCATAGGTACACTTCAACTGTGAGAGACAGAATGTGAAAAAAAAATCCAGGAATTCACATTGTAGAAATGATAAAAAATGTATTTGTAAATTATGGTGGAAAATAAGTATTTGGTCAACCATTGAAAGCTCTCACTGATGGAAGGAGGTTTTGGCTCAAAATCTCACGATACATGGCCCCATTCATTCTTTCCTTAACACGGATCAATCGTCCTGTCCCCTTAGCAGAAAAACAGGCCCAAAGCATGATGTTTCCACCCCCATGCTTCACAGTAGGTGTGGTGTTCTTGGGATGCAACTCAGTATTCTTCTTCCTACAAACACGACGAGTTGAGTTTATACCAAAATGGATACATGGATGATACAGCAGAGGGTTGGGAGAATATCATGTGGTCAGATGAAACCAAAATAGAACTTTTTGGTTAATGTGTGTGCCTCACAATAAGAAGGTCCTTGGTTCGATCCCATGGCTTGGGGTCTTTCTGTGTGGGGTTGGCATATTCTCCCAATAACTGCATGGGTTTCCTCCGAGTACCCCGGCTTCCTCCAGCCTCCAAAGACATGCACCTTATGGTGACTCATCTGTTCTGTAACCCTCTACACTGTTTGTTTGTCTAACCTTGAACAGGTTTGGGCTGAAAATACAGTTTTGTTGTACTTGTGCAATGACAATAAAGACCATACCATACCACCTGGGGACAGGTTGATTGGCAACATTGTGTTGGCCCTGGGATGAGGTGGCATCTTGTCCAGGCTGTACCCCAAACCTTTCGCCCGAATGCAGCTGAAAAAGGGTACAGCACCCCACGCAACTTCAAAAGGGACAAGTGGTAGAAAATGGAAGGATGGATACATATCTATATATACAGTAACTAAAACACAAAATATTTGACAATCCAACACAAATAGATGTGACCCGCTGGTCAAGACAATTAGACAAATAGCATATATATATATATATATATATATATATATATATATATATATATATATATATATATATATATCCTTCCATTTTCTACCGCTTATTCCCTTTCAGGGTCGCGGGGGGCACTGGCGCCTATCTCAGCTACAATCGGGCGGAAGGCGGGGTACACCCTGGACAAGTCGCCACCTCATCGCAGGGCCAACACAGATAGACAGACAACATTCACACTCACATTCACACACTAGGGCCAATTTAGTGTTGCCAATCAACCTATCCCCAGGTGCATGTTTTTGGAAGTGGGAGGAAGCCGGAGTACCCGGAGGGAACCCATGCATTCACGGGGAGAACATGCAAACTCCACACAGAAAGATCCCGAGCCTGAGATTGAACCCAAGTCTGCAGGATCTTCGTATTGTGAGGCAGATGCACTAACCCCTCTGCCACCTTGAAGCCATATATATATATATATATATATATACATATATATATATATATATATATATATATATACATATATATATATATATATATATATATATATATATATATATATATATTATATATATATATATACACATACATATATATATATATATATGTGTATATATATATATGTGTGTGTGTGTATATATATATATACACACACACACATATATATATATAATATATATATATATATATATATATATATATATATATATATATATATATATATATATATATATATATATATATATATATATATATATATATATATATATATATATATGTCTAGATTGGATTATCCAGAGAATAGTGCTCGATACCGGGGTAGAGCACAATATGTATGTGTGGGAAAAATCTCAATACTACTTCATCTCTACAGAACTGTTTCATGAGGGGTTCCCTCAATCATCTCCTGACATACATACATATATATATATATATATATATACATATATATATATATATATACGTATATATACATATATATAAATATTTATATATATATACGTATATATATATAGTTTGCACACACCTGATTTAAGGGGACCGACAAGCACATGTGTAAAACATTTTGAGCAAGATCGATGGCCACCATCAAACAAAAAAGGGTCTGGACTCAGCAGCTAATTGGCAATAAGTTTTTGACCATTTGTCCAATGATTTTTAAATGTATAGGATATTGTATTGCATGTATAATAATTTAGTAGATTGACCAGTAGGTATAAAGAATAACTGATGATAATAACACCGCATCACAAAAAGGAGATGTTAAATATATCTCAAAATAAATCAGATGAATCAAAAAACACATTACTGGTGACACATTTCAACACAAAGACGTCCGTAACATACAATCAGTGTGTCATGCATGTTCATGACTTGGACTACACACATTAAGAGCAGTGCTAGTGCGTCACACTGCGGCGGTTCTCCATCCAGCAGCTCGCCACAGGTCAGCTGCCAAGGCAACAGCAAGTCACATCAAACGCGGCTTTTAGTGACTCATCGCTAATGCTCCCTCGCGACTTTCCTGTCGAGGGTGACAAGCTTCTCTGGGTGGGGGTGATGATTCATCCTGGGAACGCATGCATAGTCAAACAACGGCTGTCCCTTCCAATCTGCATTTTAAATTGTATTAGTGCGCATATTTTCATTGGGACCGTTAAGATTGAGCGTTTGGAGGCAGTGTTGACAACGCTGTGGATTCTTCCAAAATGTTTTAAACATCGCGTGTCCGTTGCTTGACTTGGACTCATATTGAGCTCGCAAAAATAGACAAACAGCAAGTAGCACACTAGCTTACAGCTGCACTCTGCTGAATGAATAAGTTCAAGAGATGGATCAGCCTGTCCACAATGGATGTGCTGCCAGGCACAAAATGGCTGCCCTGTAGGCACAGAGGGGGGGGAGTTTGTACACGGTGACAAGGTTTGTACAGCAAATATCATTTTTATTTGATTTATTTGGTTCGTAAATTGAAAAGTTTGTACAATGAGGGGTTGGTAATTTGAGGTTCTACTGTATTTATATTTGTAGCACTCCCTATGGCAGGGGCCGACAACCCAAAATGTTGAATGAGCCAGATTGGACAACAAATATAAAAAAGTAATCGCTCTAGAGCAGCAAAAAAAATCTAACAACTTTTATAAGTGTTATAACGATGGCAACACATGATGTGAGTGGCTAATTAGCTATATTAGCCTACTATCAAAATGACGCAAATCTATGTTGACAGAAATGTTGATATGTAATATTTATTCTACACATTTTTACAACATTAGAAAACATTGGTAAAACTTCTCAGAAGGTGAGATATCTCCTGGAAATGACCAAAGGTTTAGATGTGTGTGTCCAAGTTAAAGAAAACGACCGGGTGTCGTCTTCTAATGGATTTATTACGATCTTTGCAAGCTGCTTTTCGTTTGCTGTGGTCTGGAACAACATGGCGCACAAACGCTATCAGAAATGCAGCCAATATTACATACAGATAATATGTCATGAGACATGGAAAAATAAATTAAATACACAGAGGACATAAGTAAAGGAAATTCAATAAGCTCAAATATATTTACAACTGGGGCATGATGATGCAATATGTACATACAGCTAACCTAAATAGCGTGTTTGCATCGATTAGCTTGCAGTCATGCAGTGACCAAATATGCCTGATTAGCAATCCAACAAGTCAATAACATCAACAAAGCTCACCTTTGAGCATTCACACACAGTATAAAACTTTTGGTGGACAAAATGAGACGAAGGAATGGCATAAAACACGTGTGGCAGTGTCAGAGAAAGTTGCACATGTAAACAAACTGTTGAGTCACAGTCCACACAACGGTGAGTTCAAGAGCCGCTGAAATTAGTAGGACAAAACGGCGCTCGCCAAATACTCTCATCAGTGAAGCATACACACAAACATATTAAAAAGTGGGCTTTGTAACAATTAGGGAGGTTTGTGTCGTGTTTGTTCTCCTACAGAAACCATATTACAACAAAACACATTGTTCCACCCCATTTTTTCCCATTTACATACATTTTTGAAAAAGCTCCATAAAGCCATGGAGCGGCTAGTTGCTGACCCCGACCCTATGGTGTTGTGGTCAAAAGACATGCTAGCATAGCATAGCGAGCATAATGAAAATACCTCCAAAGTTTTATTGTTATTAGTGTTATGTTCTTATATTGTTGTTGGAGTTGTGACCCCAAAATGCTAAGACAGGAGTCGACATGCAGATAAGAAAAGTAAAAAAAAACATAGTGCAGCAGAGAAGTGCACAGAAAGCACAGAGAGAAAGCCATACCGAATACAGTGCAATGAAAGCATACCAACAGGAAGGAACATTCCAGCAGCAAACGGCAGCTGAAGCTACAAGGCCACTGAGCAGTGGGCTTGTGGTTAGAGTGTCCGCCCTGAGATCGGTAAGTCGTGAGTTCAAACCCCGGCTGGCCGAGTCATACCAAAGACTATTAAAATGGGACCCATTACCTCCCTGCTTGTCACTCAACATCAAGGGTTGGAATTGAGGATTAAATAATCAAAAATGATTCCCGAGAGTGGCCACCGCTCCTGCTCACTGCTCCCCTCACCTCCCAGGGGGTGTACAAGGGGATGGGTCGAATGCAGTGGACACATTTCACCACACCTGGTGTGTGTGGGACTATCAGTGGTACTTCAACTTAACATGTGAATCCTCTTGATTCGTGATCAAGGACTGGTCGCCAATTAAGAGCAGGTGAGGGAAAATAAAGCCACACAAAAAAGGAAGTAAAAACTGGAATTCAAGCGCTAGACAGGAACTAAAATACCAATACACGACAACACAAACACGATTGATGACCATTAAACAAATAGCTGCAAAGTCCCGCCCCTTTTGGTTGATGGCAGCCATGTTTTTCGACCAATCTTGCTGGAATTTTGCTCACGCGTGCTTGTCGTTTCCCCTAAAAGTGCGGACAAAATTCCGTGGCGATTCGACGAAACACTGTGGGTCGTTTGTGTGGACTGCATCATGGTGTGCGAGAAGTTTCAAGTCAAGCTAACTTTTGGGAGCAAGTCAACAACAACAACAAAAATAGCCCTATGACGTTTGCCGGGCATGGTGATGTGGATGCGTTCTCTCAAGATGCAGTTTGGGCTCGGTCACAGCATAAGGTAAGCAATAATGATTTATTTAAACCAAGGAACAGACTATAAACAGAAAACTTGTACTAGGCACAAAAGGCAAAACAAAGAGCTAGCATGGGAGCTATAAAACAGTAAAGCATAGGGCGGAAGCTAGCAAGTACAAAGCAGGTTTTACCAGAATCCGGAATCAGCGTCGTCACTTGTTGAGTGAAACAAAACTACGAAACAAGGACGAGTCAACGGAAAAGGCAGGCTTAAATAAGGACGGTAATTACAAACAGGTGTGAGTCAAAAACAAGAGGCAGGTGACACTAATGTATGACTATAGCAACAGAACAAACAGGAACTGCCACCAGGAACTAAGGTAAACATCAGCAGAACATAATACCAAAACGGAACAAAACCAGAATATGTTATGATCCGGGCAGCGGATCATGACAAGCCCAGGCAACGCAATATCATGTTTTGACAAATTGTCTCCCTTTAGTGTGCAAAAAGTAGAAGACTCCTCATTTTTTTCACAAGACTGTAATCTGCCTAGCAACAATGAATCATTTGCACCGTGAAATATGAACGTGAAAAAAACGAATGATATGTTTAGGGAAAGGTAGTAATAGGAGTGGGATACATCATGCAGATTGCCTAAATTTCGGGGAGGAAAGTCTGAGCTGGCAGCCAAAAAAAAGGGCGAGGAAGCTACGTTACGGAAAAGAAAAGACAGGAAAAGGAGACAGAAAGTGTGTGGTGGTGCTTCCAAATATGGCCGCGTGTAATCCAGTTATGCACCTAATTGGTTATTAGCCTTGACCTTGGTGCTGCCATGGGCGCCGTCTCTGCCGCACATTGTGAGAGTCGCCAGCGTGACGGAGGACGGGAACAAACACCTCAGAAGAAGAAAAAAAACCCCCCAGTTTTTATTGGTTTTGAAGAAACCGGCGAAGAAAGACCTGTGAGGTTTTTTCCTTGCCTCGGTCGCCAAAGTGACTTTTTAATATTAATGTGCACATAAAGCCTGTCTATAAGCACTGAACAAGAGAAACATCCATCATCTCCCTCACCTGTTCACTCCACTTTTGAGAAAAGAATACACTGAAATAAATATCTGCAAACGAATGCAGGAGCTGTTCCTTTTGATCATGATAGAAAATAACTATCCGTCTCAAAGGTTTAAGGGTTGTGCAACATTAATTTTGCAGTAATACAAAACCCAAAACCAGGGAAATTAGCACGTTGTGTAAAATGTAAATAAAAACAGAATACAATGATTTGCAAAACCTTTTCAACCTATACTCATTTGAATAGACTGCAAAGACAAGATACTTAACGTTCGAACTGGTAAACGTTATTTTTTGCAAATATTAGCTCTTTTGGAATTTTCATGCCTGCAACTGTGACGCTTGGCTGGCATCGTGGTGTGGTTTTTGTTCTCTCAATAGAGGCAGTCGGAATGGACACAGCATGAAGGTAATAACTGAGGATTTTATATCACTACAAAAACGGACTAGGAACAGAAAACACTTGCACAAAGGCACTAAAGACAAAACGAACAGAAAGCGCTAGCATGTGAGCTCGGGACAAGCAACAGAATAGCATGGACGCTAAAGTACACAAAGTCCTTACCACAAGCGGGGAGAGCGACGTCACCTGTTGCATCAAATTAGACTGCGAGAGCGAATGACCAAAAAGGGCAGGCTTAAGTAGAGAGGATAAACAACAAGCAGGTGGGCGTGAGAAACAAGAGGCAGGTGACACAAATACGTAACTATGACAACAGAACAAAACAGGAAGTGCCACCAGGAACTAAGGAAGACAAAATACTAACAGAGTGTGATACAAAACAGAACAAAACCAGAATAAGCCATGATCCGAGCAGCGGATCATGACATATTCTGGGGCGGTATAGCTCGGTTGGTAGAGCGGCCGTGCCAGCAACTTGAGGGTTGCAGGTTCGATCCCCGCTTCCGCCATCCTAGTCAATGCCGTTGTGTCCCTGGGCAAGACACTTTATCCACCTGCTCCCAGTGCCGCCCACACTGGTTTAATTGTAACTTAGATATTGGGTTTCAATATGTAAAGCGCTTTGAGTCACTTGAGGAAAAAGCGCTATATAAATATAATTCACTTCACTTCACATAAGCCCACCCTTAAGGGACAGATACCAGATGTCCCAAAAACAAAAACCTAGCTTGAACCCCCCCCCCCCCCCTCCCACACAACAAGAAAGTCCAAACGTGAAGGGATGGCAGAGGGGGGACATCAAACATATTGCTGGGTATTGTGGTATTATGGAGTTTGCATGTCCTCCCCGTGAATGCGTGGGTTCAGTCCGGGTACTCGGGCTTCCTCCCACTTCCAAAGACATGCACCTGGGGATAGGTTGACTGGCAACACTAAATTGGCCCTAGTGTGTGAATGTGAGTGTGAATGTTGTCTGTCTATCTGTGTTGGCCCTGCGATGAGGTAGCGACTTGTCCAGGGTGTACCCCGCCTTCCGCCCGATTGTAGCTGAGATAGACAACAGCGACCCCAAAGGGAATAAGCAGTAGAAAATGGATGGATGGATGGAATATGTTTTGAGCAATGACAGTTTTAAAGAAAAACAACAACTTTGTTTTAATAGTCAACATTGCAATTTTTTCTAAATTACATTTTATTCCACTTTTTTAATGTTTTTGTTTATTTGAATAGTATTTTTAGAATGTGCCGTGGGCCTTTAAAACATTAGCTGCGGGCCACACTTTTGACACCCCTACTGCAGATAATAAAAAATTAAATCTGATAAGTCTATCGATTAAAAAGCAGATCCTGATGACGCATGTGCGTTTATCATAACGCACAGTCAGCATCTCTGCTTCAGTAAACAATGAGGGTGATGATGTCAACGATGCGAGCGACACTTGCTAACTTGTCAGCCACTTCTCCAACAGACTCCTTTTGAACACTCCTCGCACATAAGCACTTCAAAAGGCATATATTTGCCCCGTTTGTTGACCGGCAAAGTATGTTTTTGGGGTGGAGGAGTCTGGTCGGGTGTCGGTTAGTTTAAAAGCTAACAGCTAGCCTGTCTCCATCCTCGAACAATGTCGATCCGGCCGGAGATAAAAGTGAAGTTTCCATGGACTCACACAGACTAAAGCAGGGGTCACCAACCTTTTTGAACCCAATAACTACTTCTTGGGTACTGATTAATGCGAAGGGCTACCAGTTTGATACACACTTAAATAAATTGCCAGAAATAGCCAATGTGCTCAATTTACCTTTAATAAATAAATCTATGTATGTATAAAAAAATGGGTATTTCTGTCTGTCATTCCGTCGTACATTTTTTTTCCTTTTACGGAAGGTATTTTTTTTTTGAATAAATGATGAAAAAAACACTTAATTGAACGGTTTAAAAGAGGAGAAAACACGAAAAAAATTAAAATTTAATTTTGAAACATAGTTTATCTTCAATTTCGACTCTTTAAAATTCAAAATTCAACCCCCCCAAAAAAGAAAAAAAACTACCTAATTCGAATCTTTTTGAAAAAATTAAAAAAAGAATTCATGGAACATAATTAGTATTTTTTCCTGATTAATATCAATTCAAAAATTTTAATGAAATGCTTTAAATAGGTCAAAATCCAATCTGCACTTTGTTAGAATATTTAACAAATCGGACCAAGCTATATTTCTAACAAAGACAAATCATTATTTCGTCTAGATTTTCCAGAATAACATTTTTAAAATAAATTCAAATGACTTTGAAATAAGATTTAAATTTGATTCTACAGATTTTCTAGATTTGCCAGAATATATATATTTTTTTATTCTAATCATAATAGGTTTGAAGAGATATTTCACATATATTCTTCATCGAAAAAACAGAAGCTAAAATTAAGAATTATATTAAAATGTATTTATTATTCTTTACAATAAAAATAAAAAACTTGAACATTGATTTAAATTGTCAGGAAAAAACCGGAAGGCATTTAAAAGGTAAAAAGGTATATGTGTTTAAAATCATTTTTAAGGTTGTATTTTTTCTCTAAAATTGTCTTTCTGAAAGTTATAAGAAGCGAAGTACAAAAATAAATTAATTTATTTAAACAAGTGAAGACTAAGTCTTTAAAATATTTTCTTGGATTTTCAAATTCTATTTGAGTGTTGTTTCTCTTAGAATTAAAAATGTCGAGCAAAGCGAGACCAGCTTGCTAGTAAATGAATACAATTTTAAAAAATAGAGGCAGCTCACTGGTAAGTGCTGCTATTTGAGCTATTTTTAGAACAGGCCAGCGGGCGACTCATCTGGTCCTTACGGGCGACCTGGTGCCCGCGGGCACCGTGTTGGTGACCCCTGGACTAAAGCAAGTCATTTACTGGAGACATGGCACAGGACACTCACCTTAGTGTTTACCATGAAGTCTTTCTTTTGACAAGCCCTCGTGGTAAAGTTGTCCGAGTGCAAACTGAGGCAGTATTTGTCACTGATAAAACTTTCCCCGAATCAAAATTTACGACCAAACCGGATCCCCTCAACGCCTTGGCTGCGCCTAGAAATTCTGTCCATAAAAGTTATGAACAGAATCGGTGACAAAGGACAGCCTTGGCGGAGTCCAACCCTCACTGGAAACGTGTCCGGAAAAGGGTGGAGTGCCATCTCCGGATTGGGGGGGAGACCCTGCCCCAAGTGGAGGAGTTCAAGTACCTAGGAGTCTTGTTCACGAGTGGGGGAAGAGTGGATCGTAAGATCGACAGGTGGATTGGTGCGGCGTCTTCAGTAATGCGGACATTGTATCGATCCGTTGTGGTGAAGAAGGAGCTGAGCCGGAAGGCAAAGCTCTCAATTTACCGGTTGATCTGCGTTCCCATCCTCACCTATGGTCATGAGCTTTGGGTTATGACCGAAAGGATAAGATCACGGGTTCAAGCGGACGAAATGAGTTTCCTCCGCCGTGTGGCGGGGCTCTCCCTTAGAGATAGGGTGAGAAGCTCTGCCATCCGGGGGGAGCTCAACGTAAAGCCGCTGCTCCTCCACATCGAGAGGAGCCAGATGAGGTGGTTTGGGCATCTGGTCAGGATGCCACCCGAACGCCTCCCTAGGGATGTGTTTAGGGCACGTCCAGCTGGTAGGAGGCCACGGGGAAGACCCAGGACACGTTGGGAAGACTATGTCTCCCGGCTGGCCTGGGAACGCCTCGGAATCCCCCGGGAAGAGCTAGACGAAGTGGCTGGAGATAGGGAAGTCTGGGCTTCCCTGCTTAGGCTGCTGCCCCCGTGACCCGACCTCGGATAAGCGGAAGATGATGGATGGATGGATGGATGGATGAAAATTTACGACCAATAAATACGCAATAAAAGGGGACGGAAATTTGACCTGGCAAATATAATCAAAACAAAACATTGGCGGAAAGCGATAATCGACAGAATAAAACAAACAAACAAGCAAAAAGAAAGAAAGTGCGTTAACGCCAACACTGATATAATAGGAAGTCTCTTGGTCCTTTTCTGTCCTCCCCCCGCCTCCCATGTAGCCACAGTCCATTGATTCTCCACAGGCTGCCGGCTGGGCGACGTGGTTTCCTGTCAGAGCCTTGAATGAGCGGCGTGGGCGAATGGATTACTGCATTGTGGTGAGCAGGTTGCTCCATTATATTCAATTAAAACCTGTAATTAGCTCGACAATAATGGCTGGCGGGGTTGGGGGTCGGGGGAAGCTCACAAAATTTGCTTAAAACCTCGTCATTTTAAATCTCCACACTATCCGGAACTGTTGTTTTACATCATGGCAAGAACCCTAGCCAACCTATAGATGTCGGAAACCCTTTGTGTGTGATTATTGCTCAAAGCAAGAACGCTGTTCATTTTGAATACCATCAGACCAAAAGAGCTTAGATCAATCAGCATATACAGTCGTGATCAAAGGTTTACATACACATGTAAAGAACATAATGTCCTGGCTGTCTTGAGTTTCCGATCATTTTTACAACTCTTATTTTTTTGTGATAGAGAGATTGGTGTTACGCCGGTTCGGCATTGTGATGCCGGGTTCGATTCCCTCGAGGATGCGTCAAGTGAACACAGCAAAGGTAAGATATACACAATTTATTTAAATAACAAAAAGAGCTATATAACAAAAATGCTGGAGCTAGTAGAATAAAACAAAGGACGCCAGCATAAAAGCTAGGATATACAAAAATGAGAACTAAACTGGCACATAGACACATTAAAGAGTAAAACAAAACATACAGCATGAGAGCTGGAATAAAAAAATGGCTGAGCGTGAAAAGCTAGCGAGAATATACATACGATGATAGAGTGCAGGCGTAACTCGTTGCGTGAAAGCAAATTATGAACCCAGGCTGAACAAACAAAAGAGGACGGCTTATAAAGTGACGGTGATTATCTGTAGCAGGTGTGCGGGGCGTGAGCAGCAGGTGAACTGATGAGTAACCATGGTAATGACTGAACAGGAAGTATGAAGGTAGAACGACGGAGTGAATAAAAATGCAACAAACTATAATATGGGAAGATCGGAGTACGGATCTTAACAATTGGAGCATATACTTGTTGGTCACCAAAAACATTCATGAAGTTTGGTTCTTTTATGAATTTATTATGGGTCTACTGAAAATGTGAGCAAATCTGCTGGGTCAAAAGTATACATTCAGCAATGTTAATATTTGCTCACATGTCCTTTGGCAAGTTTCACTGCAACAAGGCACTTTTGGTAGCCATTGAATTTTTGACAACTCCTCTTGACAGTTCAGCTCAATGGGTTGGTTTTCTGACATGGACTTGTTTCTTCCGCCTTGTCCACACGTTTAAGTCAGGATTTTGGGAAGGCCATTTCAAAACCTTAATTCCAGCCTGATTTAGCCATTCCTTTACCACTTTTGACGTGTGTTTGGGGTCGAATTCAACTTTGCTAGATGAACAAGCAATTCGACCAAGCAACCCCCCCGTACGAGAAAGCACTTAATGAAAGTGGATACAAATTCACCCTCACCTACGAACCCAAGGAAACCATACAAAAAAGAGCAGAAAACAAAACAACATCATCTGGTACAACCCCCCAATCAGCAAAAACGTCTGAACTAATATCGGCCACAAGTTCCTCACTCTGATCGACAAACACTTCCCCAAAGGCAACACCCTAAGAAAAGTATTCAACAAGAATAACATTAAATTGAGCTACAGCTGTATGAATAACATGCAACAAATCATTTCAAATCACAACAAAACAATTGCAAAAGGACTGCCTTCCCCCAGACTGAACGACTCCGAAACCAATAAGGAATGTAACTGCCGCAGGAAACCTGATTGCCCTCTCAATGGGGGGGTGCTTACAAAAATCAGTCATTTACCAAGCAAAGGTAACACGCAAGGACATTAACACATCCGACACGTACGTAGGATTAACCGAAGGAGAGTTTTAAGCCAGATGGAATAATCACAAGGCTTCCTTTAGAAACCAAACCTTGCGGAATTCTACAGAACTCAGCAAGCACATTTGGAACCTCAAATACAATAACGTTGAATATTCAATAACATGGTAAATTCTTGTCCCCAGCACACCTTACAACAGTGGTAATAAAAGATGCAACCTATGCTTGAAAGAGAAACTGTTTATTATATATCACCCAGACCTGTCATCACTCAACAAGCGCAGTGAAATCATATCAGCATGGCGTCACAGACGGAAACACCTCCTAGGTAACACATGAGCCAATCACGACACCCCTACGCCTGCCTGTACCCACCCACTCTGTGCCCTATATAAACCATTGTATGTGAATGCTTCCATTAAAAGCTCCTGACGATTGAGGGAACCCCTCATGAAACAGTTCTGTAGAGATGAAGTAGTTTTGTGATTTTTCCCACACCTTCATATTGCGCTCTACCACGGAATCGAGCACTATTCTCTGGATAATCCAATTAAGACATATATATATATATATATATATATATATATATATATATATATATATATATATATGTATGTATATATATATATATATATATATATATATATATATATATATATATATATATATATATATATATATATATATATATATATTACTTTGTACAACCAGTAAGGCATTGACTAAGAGTCTTCCCTAAATAACCTCCGAATTATTGCTTACTAGTAACCCTAACTCTCATATTTTCCCCTAGTGTCCAAATAACTCTAAATTAAGTATTTGTTACGTTAATAAGCAACTAATTAATGGTGAATATGTTCCCCATTACTAAAGTGTTACCATATGTGTGTGTGTATATATATATATATATATATATATATATATATATATATATATATATATATATATATATATATAGTACATATCGAGTTTCATTTGTGTATTGTAAATGTTTTTGTTTAAAAAAGGTACATTAAAGTATTTCAAGTACATGAGCAATATTCAACGGGCGAGAAAGGATTAGGAAGAAGCAGAGTTTATTTAAGACAAAGTCTAATTCACGTCCAGTCTTGTTAATTCTTTTGTGATTAGATATGACTATCCATAAACGGGAAGCATGGAAGAGACATAGAAAAATCGCTCTACCGTTCACCAGATGCATTTTTTTTTAACCGTTAATGAAGCGACAGCGGTGTGGAGGAAATCAGCATAAATATGTCAATTCTATGAAAGAGTAATGTGTGTGTGTGTGTGTGTGTGTGTGTGTGTGTGTGTGTGTGTGTGTGTGTGTGTGTGTGTGTGTGTGTGTGTGTGGGAAGGGGGGGAGGAGGGCAGGCTGGATTATTCCGAAGCGCTCCGGGGCCACATTTGCGACTCCCAGCTCGTTATCTTTCCGCAGTTAATTAAGAGCGGTGAACTAAAGAGCCCGGATTTCTGTGTGTGAATTAAACATCCACGTGTGAAGTAGACTGTGCTAAAGCTGCTTTTCTTCCCTCCTCATTCTTATTTCTGCAGCACTTTACTTTGCCTGGAGGAATTTTCCATTTTTTTTTTTTTTTGGTCTTTTATACTCTGAGGGTGTCAGTCAAACACTCAATGTGCAAAGATGATGTCAAACTCAAAGATGATGTCAACCATGAACCTGAAATTACACCAGGTATGAGGGTCAAGAAACTCTAAACTTGAAGTCCGAGTTATTTAAAAAAAAAAAAAAAAAATTAGTTATACTTGTATAGCGCTTTTCTACCTTCAAAGTACTTATAGCGCGTTGACACTATTTCCACATTCACCCAATCACACACACATTCACACACTCATGGCGGGAGCTGACCTGCAAGGCGCTAATCACGACCCATGGTTGGTTGGAAAAAAAGATAAAGAAGTAAAATACAGCACTATTGCTCATTTGTAGTGGTCTTTCTTGAACTATTTTGAAAAAAATAAATATATAAATAATTAAATACTTGCTGACAAATAAACAAGTGATTCAATTATAAATAAAGATTTCTACACATAGAAGTAATCATCAACTAAAAGTGCCCTCTTTTGGGATTGCAATAGAGATCCATCTGGATTCATGAACTTAATTCCAAACATTTATTCACAAAAAAAGAAATCTTTAACATCAATATTTATGGAACATGTCCACAAAAAATCTAGTTGTCAACACTGAATATTGCATTGTTGCATTTCTTTTCACAGTTTATGAACTTACATTCATATTTTGTTGAAGTATTATTCAATAAATATTTTTATAAAGGATTTTTGAATTGTTGCTATTTTTAGAATATTTTAAAAAAATCTCACGTACCCCTTGGCATACCTTCAAGTACCCCCACGGGTATGCGTACCCCCATTTGAGAACCACTGCTTAAGAGGATTATTCTACTAAGGTCAAAAGCGCACATGTCCATCACAAGTGCTCCAGAGAGTGGTGGCTCTTGCCCCCAGGAAATTAGGGTCCAACAGGAATGTAGGCCTGGAGTTTAGGAGGAAGTGTAAAGACATTAGCAACATCTGGTAGGAAGCCCTCACAAGTAGGAGTAGAGGGTAGGGATCGGACCCGACTCAAACCAATCATAGGAAATAGGTTGGCTGGCCAAACAACAAACTGGGCTTTTGTCCAGACTGGCCGGCTCCAAGGCTAGAGTTACGAAGAGTGGGGTCAAAGGTATTTAAGTACAAATGTCCAAGAGGATATCAGAAGAGTGATTAGTTCCATATTCATTCTCCTGGAAGCTGCAGGTTCCAGTCTGAGGCTCGCTGAAACAAATAAGCTTTTTGTTTGACGATTTCTCGTTGGTGTCAGCTTGGCTCATCACGCAGTGAGTGACACGACCATCGATTATACAACACGAGCAACAACACAAGAGTAACAACATCCCTGGCCACACCACTTCCACTTCCCTGCTTTCTCGCCCTGTTTCAGATGGCACTTGAAACAGCACCCCATGTGCACATGTAGCTGCCCTGTATATGATTCTTTCATTATGGATCGCCAAAATCAAGGTTTTTGGTCAACAAGGTGAAATTGCGTCTGAAAACCTTTGACGAGTTGACCTCATGTCCGTCCCTGCCCATTAGGATGTTTCAAAGTGTAAAATAAGATCCACCTTGAAGACTGACTATTTTATTTTGAAAGTCAAGTGTTTGAGCATGACTTCCTGGCCATCCATCCATCCATTTTCTACCGCTTATTCCCTTTCTCAGCTACAATCGGGCGGAAGGCGGGGTTCACCCTGGAAAAGTCGCCACCTCATCGCAGGGCCAACACAGACAGACAACATTCACCCTCACATTCACACACTAGGGCCAATTTAGTGTTGCCAATCAACCTATCCCCAGGTGCTTGTCTTTGGAAGTGGGAGGAAGCCCACGCATTCACGGGGAGGACATGCAAACTCCACACAGAAAGATCCCGAGCCTGGATTTGAACCCAGGACTGCAGGGCCATCGTATTGTCAGGCAGACGCACTAACCCCTCTGCCACCGTGAAGCCCACTTCCTGGCCAACACAAGCAAATTTTAGATGAATTCATCCGCCCTGCGTATATTTAGCGTAAGTGTATGTTTAAAGAGACACATCGACTTGAATAAAAACGGAAAGAGTTTTGCATCCTGGGGAAATCGGGGATGGGAGTTGGGTTCTATTGTTGGGAACTCGCATGGCTGCCGTTGTGTGACCCCAGAATGCAAGAACCAAAAAGCGGAGAGCAGGTATGATGAGTCTTTAATCTCGTGAAACAACAGAAAAATAAGCAGTCTAGCATAAATGTTCCAAACATAGGTTTATCATCGAGCACTGAGGAGTGCTCGAGACAAGGCATACATAGCATACATGTTGATCGGCAGCAGGTGTGGCCCAGATGCCAATCAACAGCAGGTGTGTGATACAAAAACAGTGCTCAACGGAACAAGCATGAAGTGGAGAGGAAGTGAATACAAAAACAAGTTTACAAACAGAAAAGAAGTGACCGATCGTCACATCTATGTTGGATTAATCAATCCTGGGCTATGTTGACTCTGAGTTAAGACCACAATAAAAAGCCATAAACAATGGAACACAACTAGGGACACTTTCTTTACCCAGAAGTGAAGGCATTATTGTGTGTTTATTAGTAATACGAGCACCTTTTTTATTTTAAAGAAAAGTCATGCAGTAAAATAATATTGGAGAAATAGTTACTGACAAAAACAATGCAGTGTATATATGTATATTTGGACAATATATAAGTATATACATATATATGTATGTATGTATATATGACCCAACTGTACTACACAAACAAGAGCATCAAGTTGCAACTACTGGTTGCATGCAATTTTCCCTCCATTTTTTCATATGTGTGAGCAAACGGCAAAACTCCTTGAGCATTCAGTGGCGCACATGTGAGCGACGGCAGACGTGCACACTGTTATGCGCGTATCTTTTTATTCGATTTTGTGCGCGGCCTAGATTTGCCGTGCGCAGAGGTCGCGTGAGCAGTGTGCAATTGCACAGGCGCATACCTTAGAGGGAACGTTGGTTGCATGGGAATTTATTTGGCTTACTGCCAAAAAAAAAGAGATCAGCACTGTCATCTGAAAAGGTAAACAAGGGTGTTTGAACTACTGGTTTCAACAACTTGCATTTCCTCGTCTAAAGAAGAGGAAATGCAGTTTTAAATGGTGCACAATGTTAAGTTGTTTATGAGCGCATTAATTAAATGATCAATTCTTAACTTTGTTTATTAACTAATATTGTTGCAAATACATTCAAAATGTGCACTTAATTCTTAATATAATTACTATCACCCAGTTTTAAGTGGACCAATGAATTGCAGTTCAGCAAAACATTAAACATTTTTCCTGTATGAAGTTCTGACTAAAATTTTGCATTTGTGTCCAAATTTTGGGGTATTGTCTTCAGCAAATTGTATTAATGCAAGCTAATAATAACCTATGATTTGTCATGATTAATCACAGTTCTAGAGTCAATCAATCAATGTTTACTTATATAGCCCTAAATCACTAGTGTCTCAAAGGGCTGCACAAACCACTACGACATCCTCGGTAGGCCCACATAAGGGCAAGGAAAACTCACACCCAGTGGGACATCGGTGACAATAATGACCCAGTCGGACGTCGGTGACAATGATGACTATGAGAACCTTGGAGAGGAGGAAAGCAATGGATGTCGAGCGGGTCTAACATGATACTGTGAAAGTTTAATCCATAATGGATCCAACACAGTCGCGAGAGTCCAGTCCAAAGCGGATCCAACACAGCAGCGAGAGTCCCGTTCACAGCGGAGCCAGCAGGAAACCATCCCAAGCGGAGGCGGATCAGCAGCGCAGAGATGTCCCCAGCCGATACACAGGCAAGCAGTACATGGCCACCGGATCAGACCGGACCCCCTCCACAAGGGAGAGTGGGACATAGTGTGATTAATAAGATTTAAAAAATCCCTTGACAGCCCAAATATATACATATGTATATTTGTACTGTATTTATATTTATATATATATATATATATATATATATATATATATGACTATAAAAAATAAATATATATATATATATGTGTGAATGTGAGTGTGAATGTTGTCTGTCTATCTGTGTTGGCCCGGCGATGAGGTGGCGACTTGTCCAGGGTGTACCCCGCCTTCCGCCCGATTGTAGCTGAGATAGGCGCCAGCGCCCCCCGCTACCCCGAAAGGGAATAAGCGGTAGAAAATGGATGGATATATATATATATATATATATATATATATATATATATATATATATATATATATATATATATACACATAAATATATTTCCCCTGGTGCAGGTTTTGGAGGCGGTTTACAGTGTGACTAAATCTCAAATTTCAATCTTGTCACTCGCGATCAAAGTGCAAATCTTTGTATGAGGTTGTTGTGTCCCCTGTCAGGATGTCCACATGACGCCGCAGCGCTAGAAAGCGTGCAGTGAAGACGCCATGACGGCGTGCAGCTGACACACGAGCTGATGGCTGACACAAGCGATGACATCGGCTGCCACTTCGATGGCCTTCATCAAACACGTGGATGGAGAAGACAAGCTCTGCTCGTTCCAACGTGATAGAAGACTTTCCACCCTAGGCGCTGTCCTGCTGCTTCACGTTTACAGTACAAGCTCAGTATTCAGGTAGTGTAAAAGTACTATGATGTCATTTAACATGTGTACTGATATGACAAAGTTGCAACACAACTTGAAAGTACAGCATGTTAACATTACAACATGCTGATTCATCTGAAATCAAAGGTTCAAGTTCCCAATCCAACTCAACACACTAATAACTAACTCACCAACCGATCCTGAGCAACCAACAAACTAACTAAATAACTCACTAGTATTTTTCAACTTAACCCATGCCATAGCAAGTAGTAAGTAACTAACACAGTTAATCCTTACTTTACACTATCAGACTAAATCTTCAATCACTCCTCAACCAACAAAATAATTTAAATTTAATTGATCAGCTATCTCAACCCTGAACTAACCGCACCTAACGTGGACACAATAACCCAGCGTAGAACTAAAAAGTGAACACAAATATAACTATAGAGCGTTTTCCGTTCGGGCTCCAGTACTCTGGAATGCCCTCCCGGTAACAGTTTGAGATGCTACCTCAGTAGAAGCATTTAAGTCTCACCTTAAAACTCATCTGTATACTCTAGCCTTTAAATAGACCTCCTTTTTAGACCAGTTGATCTGCCGCTTCTTTTCTTTCTCCTATGTCCCCCCTCCGTTGTGGAGGGGGTCCGGTCCGATGACCATGGATGAAGTACTGGCTGTCCAGAGTCGAGACCCAGGATGGACCGCTCGTCGGGACCCAGGATGGACCGCTCGCCTGTGTATCGGTTGGGGACATCTCTACGCTGCTGATCCGCCTCCGCTTGAGATGGTCTCCTGTGAACGGGACTCTCGCTGCTGTCTTGGATCCGTTTGAACTGAACTCTCGCGGCTGTGTTGGAGCCACTATGGATTGAACTTTCACAGTATCATGTTAGACCCGCTCGACATCCATTGCTTTCGGTCCCCTAGAGAGGGGGGGGGGGGGAGGTCCTCTCCAAGGTTTCTCATAGTCAGCATTGTCACTGGCGTCCCACTGGATGTGAATTCTCCCTGCCCACTGGGTGTGAGTTTTCCTTGCCCTTTTGTGGGTTCTTCCGAGGATGTTGTAGTCGTAATGATTTGTGCAGTCCTTTGAGACATTTGTGATTTGGGGCTATATAAATAAACATTGATTGATTGATTGATTGATAATCCTGCCCTGAAATAAAAACCAACCAACCCAACTCTTAAAAAGCTAACTATCCCAAATTTTAACTAACAAACTAACTGAATCAGTATCCATATATCAAACCCTATCAAAACTAGCTAATTTATCCAAATATAACTAACTCTTTTATAACTAAAATGACAAACTAAAATATTTACTAAAGATTAACTAATACACTAACTAATTTGCTGGGCATACAACTAGCTAAACCCAACCAAAATTAATGAACTAATCCAAGAGTAACGAACAAACTACCATAACAATAAATAACCACCCGAA
Source organism: Nerophis ophidion (assembly GCF_033978795.1). NCBI lineage: Eukaryota > Metazoa > Chordata > Actinopteri > Syngnathiformes > Syngnathidae > Nerophis > Nerophis ophidion. Next base: position 70,360,341 of record NC_084614.1, read on the forward strand.
CATACACCAATATATAACCACAATTAATCAATATCAAAATAACTAGTTAAATATCCCTACCGAGAGGATAGCTAGCTAGCAAACTAACTAATTAACTTACTAATATTTGGACATTGTGAGTCCTTGACACAATGAGTAAACAGAATACTTAACGCCCCATCCATCCATTTTCTACAGCTTATTCCCTTTTGGGTCGCGGGGGGCGCTGGTGCCTATCTCAGCTACAATTCGGCGGAAGGCGGGGCACACCCTGGACAAGTCGCTATCTCATCGTAGGGCCAATACTTAATGGAGGTAGCTTACTAACTAGTTGACAAACTTACCCTACCTTTAACTAATGAATAGAGTAAATAACTATTCCTATATTTAACTAACTAACTAATTAACTAATGAACAAAGTAAATTACTATCTAACCTCGAGTGAGCTAAACGTCCAGCTAATTATCCCTACACAGATGATAGCTAGCTAGCTAACCAACTAATATTTGGCCATTGTGAGTCCTTGGCAAAATAAGTAAACAGAATACTATATGGGGGTATTTTACTAATTATTTAACAAATGTACCCTACCTTTAATTAATGAACAGAGTAAATAACTATTCTTCTATTTAACTAACAAACTCACTAACTAACTAATGAATAAAGTAAATTTCTATCTAATCTCCAGTGAGTTGACCTTCAAGCTAATTATTCCCACCAAGATTATAGCTAGCTAGCTAACCAACTAATATATGAGTAAACAGAATGCTGTTTTTTTTTTGTTTTTTTTTTACTAATTATGTAACAAACGTGCCCTACCTTTAACTAATTAACAAAGTGAATAAGTATCCCTACCTCTAACGTACAAACAAACTAACTCACTACATGTCGCTAGCTAACTAAATAACTAATAGTTGGACACTGTGAGTCCTTGACACAATGACTAAACAGAATACTTTTTGGGGGTAGTTTACTTTTTTTTTTTAAACAAAACAAACTTACCCTACCTTTAACTAATTAACAAAGTAAGCCACCATCCCTACCTTTAACTAACTAACTAACTAACTAACTAACTAACTAACTAACTAACTAACTAACTAACTAACTAACTAACTAACTAACTAACTAACTAACTAACTAACATTTGGACATTGAGTCCTTGACAAAATGAGTAAACACAGCACTATATGGAATATGGTATTTTACTAATTATTTAACAAACTTAGTGTTATGTAAATGAGGACTGGAAGGAGACAACACCACGAAAGACGTAAGGTTACCAGGTTTATTGTAACCTGTGATGATTGTGTGGGGTGTGTATGCTACTCTAAGTGTTGGTTGCAGGATTAAGTGTGAAGTTAACCATGTGAACGAAGCAAGAGGATGTTGTACATGCGTGTTGAATGAAACATGCAAGGAGGAGTAGGCACAAGGAAGATCCGGGGACAGGCAGCTAGGAGGTCGAGGGCAGGTGGCAAGCAAACAAAGACCGAGTCCAGGCGAGTGATCGAGGATCGAGGAAGGCAACTGCAAGGAGGACAAGGGACAAGTCAACGAGGCAAAAAAGGCACAAGACAAAAGGAGGCGAGGACAACTAGAGGGAAGCCAGAGACGTATGCTTACTACGAGAGTTAACGACGTTCCGGCGCGGATTCCAAGGAGTGAATGGTTCTTAAGCTGTCTCCCTGATTGCTTCCAGGTGCAATGATTGCTGACAGTCGACAGCTGCGGCGAAGCGTGGGCGTGAGGTGCGAGGCACTAGCGGGGGCGTGTCCTGGCATTCTTCCAGACAGAGTCTGGGATCTTGCTGTGGGAGAATCCGGGGTTCGAATCCGCTTTTAAAGACCGACTGAAATGAGATTTTCTTATTTAAACGAGGATAGCAGGTCCATTGTATGTGTCATACTTGATCGTTTCGCGATATTGCCATATTTTTGCTGAAAGGATTTAGTAGAGAACATCGACGATAAACTTTGCAACTTTTGGTGCTGATAAAAAAGCCTTGTCTTTACCGCAAGTCGCAGATGATGACATCACAAGGGTGAGGGCTCCTCACGTCCTCACATTGTTTTTGATGGGAGCCTCCAACAAAAAGTGCTATTTGGACCGAGAAAACGACAATTTCCCCATTAATTTGAGCGAGGATGAAAGATTCGTGGATGATGATATTGATAGTGAAGGACTAGAAAAAAAAAAGGGTGATTGCATTGGGACAGATTCAGATGTTTTTAGACACATTTACTAGGATAATTCTGGGAAATCACTTATCTTTCTATTGTGTTGCTAGTGTTATAGTGAGATTAAATAGTACCTGATATCCGGAGGGGTGTGTCCAGAGGTGTCTTGAGGCCAGTGTCTGAGGGAAGTCACGGCAGATACAAGGACGGCGCAAACTCCACAGATCTCCGATAAGATGCGACTTTTTAGCACAATTTTAGCACCGAAACCTGCCGGTTGACAAGTGGTCGGGATCCATGTTTGCTTGACCGCTCTGATCCATAGTAAAGCTTCACCTCCGGGAATTTTAAACAAGGAATCACCGTGTGTTTGTGTGGCTAAAGGCTATAGCTTCCCACCTCCATCTTTATACTTTGACTTCTCCAATATTAATTGAACAAATTGCAAAAGATTCAGCAACACAGATGTCCAAAATACTGTTTAATTGCGCGATGAAAAGAGACAGCTTTTAGCCGCAAATAGTGCTGTGCTAATATTTCCTGACAGTCCGCGACGTCACGCGCACGCGTCATCATTCTGCGACCTTTTTTCAACAAGAAACTCCGCGGGAAATTTAAAATTGCAATTTAGTAAACTAAAAAGGCCGTATTGGCATGTGTTGCAATGTTAATATTTCATCATTGATATATGAACTATCAGACTGTGTGGTCGGTAGTAGTGGGTTTCAGTAGGCCTTTAACTAATGAACAAAGTAAATAAAACAACAACTAACCAATAACTAACTAACTAGCTGTACATTTAACCAATAAACAAAGTACATTACATCTAACTTCGAGTGAGCTAACCTTCTAGCTAGTTATCCGGATAATAGCTAGCTAACTAATATTTGGACACTGCGAGTCATTGATACAATCAGTAAACAGAATCCTATATGGGGGTATTTTACTAATTATTTAACAAACTTACCCTACCTTTAACTAATGAACAAAGTAAGTTACTATCTCTACCTCTTTCTATCCAACTAACTAACTACAGTGGGTCAAAAAAGTATTTAGTCAGCCACCGATTGTGCAAGGTCTCCCACTTAAAATGATGACAAAGGTCTGTAATTTTCATCATAGGTACACTTCAACTGTGAGAGACAGAATATGAAAAAAAAATTCAGGAATTCATATTGTAGGAATTTTGAAGAATTTATTTGTAAATTATGGTGGAAAATAAGTATTTGGTCAACCATTCAAAGCTCTCACTGATGGAAGGTTTTGGCTCAACATCTCACAATACGGATCATCGTCCTGTCCCTTTAGAAGAAAAACAGCCCCAAATCATGATGTTTCCACCCCCATGCTTCACAGTAGGTGTGGTGTTCTTGGGATGCAACTCAGTATTCTTCTTCCTCCAAACACGACGAGTTGAGTTCATACCAAAAAGTTCTATTTTGGTTTCATCTGACCACATGACATTCTCCCAATCCTCTGCTGTATCATCCATGTATCCATTTTGGTATAAACTCAACTCGTCGTGTTTGGAGGAAGAAGAATACTGAGTTGCATCCCAAGAACACCATACCTACTGTGAAGCATGGGGGTGGAAACATCATGCTTTGGGGCTGTTTTTCTGCTAAGGGGACAGGACGATTGATCCGTGTTAAGGAAAGAATGAATGGGGCCATGTATCGTGAGATTTTGAGCCAAAACCTCCTTCCATCAGTGAGAGCTAGGAATGGTTGACCAAATACTTATTTTCCCACCATAATTTACAAATAAATTCTTTAAAATTTGTACAATGTGAATTCCTGGATTTTTTTTTCACATTCTGTCTCTCACAGTTGAAGTGTACCTATGATGAAAATTACAGACCTCTGTCATCATTTTAAGTGGGAGAACTTGCACAATCGGTGGCTGACTAAATATTTTTTTCCCCCACTGTAACTAGTTACGGATTCGGAGCTTTAAACAAGTGACGCTAGCACCTCATTGACACAATAGCAATAACAGTAAGCGCCATAAAAGCAGCCATGTTGAAAATCATGTTGGCGTGCAATTTTCCACACAAGGCACTTGGGATCTTCTCCGCTCTTGTTCCTGTCAGCTGACAAGCTGATGTCTTCTTAAGCACAGTTGCAGCACACAATGCATGATGATGATGGCGAGTAGGTCCATGGAGGAGAATGATGCAAACAAACAAGATTTTCGCGTGGATTTCCGTCAGTTTACTTTTATTTATGTTTTTAATCTCCTGCCACTGGCAGCATCAACATAACGACCCCCGCCCCGCCGTCGTCTGTCTCAAAGTTATTATGGTGTTTTGCTACACTCCCCCCCCCCACCACCACCACCACCCCACCGCTCTGCACAGATAACAAGCAGCCCTACTCATCCGCCGACTCCTCTTCACCCAAAGCGCCGCTCGCTTATCGTCTCTAAACACACCGCTCCCCTGAAACTAATTATAATGCCGCCTTTCTGCCGCCAGTACGGTCCAAGGATTTTTTCCTCCAGCCCAAATACTGCCTGAATTATCTTGTTTTTTTTCTTACGGCAACTATGCTCCAACCCAGGTGATCAACCTGGGACACTCAAATCTTTTTTTAATTTTATTTGGAGTTGATTTGTAGTTTGTGTTTATTTGGAACATGCATGCATACAACATGATATGTCACAATTTCCAGTTTCTCTATTCAACATGCTCGAAAAGGAGTTGGAAGAATCAATCAATGAATCAATCAATGTTTATTTATATAGCCCTTAGTGTCTCAAAGGCACTTTGGATGCATGAAGAATCTGTAAAATAGAACAGCTGGGAGACTGACGGCACTTTGGATGCATGAAGAATCTGTAAGATAGAACAGCTGGGAGACTGACGGCACTTTGGATGCATGAAGAATCTGTAAGATAGAACAGCTGGGAGACTGACGGCACTTTGGATGCATGAACAATCTGTAAGATAGAACAGCTGGGAGACTGACGGCACTTTGGATGCATGAACAATCTGTAAGATAGAACAGCTGGGAGACTGCCGGCACTTTGGATGCATGAACAATCTGTAAGATAGAACAGCTGGGAGACTGACGGCACTTTGGATGCATGAACAATCTGTAAGATAGAACAGCTGGGAGACTGACGGCACTTTGGATGCATGAAGAATCTGTAAGATAGAACAGCTGGGAGACTGACGGCACTTTGGATGTATGAACATTCTGTAAGATAGAACAGCTGGGAGACTGACGGCACTTTGGATGCATGAAGAATCTGTAAGATAGAACAGCTGGGAGACTGACGGCACTTTGGATGCATGAAGAATCTGTAAGATAGAACAGCTGGGGGGCTGACGGCACTTTGGATGCATGAAGAATCTGTAAGATAGAACAGCTGGGAGACTGACGGCACTTTGGATGCATGAAGAATCTGTAAGATAGAACAGCTGGGAGACTGACGGCACTTTGGATGCATGAAGAATCTGTAAGATAGAACAGCTGGGAGACTGACGGCACTTTGGATGCATGAAGAATCTGTAAGATAGAACAGCTGGGAGACTGACGGCACTTTGGATGCATGAACAATCTGTAAGATAGAACAGCTGGGAGACTGACGGCACTTTGGATGCATGAAGAATCTGTAAGATAGAACAGCTGGGAGACTGACGGCACTTTGGATGCATGAACAATCTGTAAGATAGAACAGCTGGGAGACTGACGGCACTTTGGATGCATGAACAATCTGTAAGATAGAACAGCTGGGAGACTGACGGCACTTTGGATGCATGAAGAATCTGTAAGATAGAACAGCTGGGAGACTGACGGCACTTTGGATGCATGAAGAATCTGTAAGATAGAACAGCTGGGGGACTGACGGCACTTTGGATGCATGAAGAATCTGTAAGATAGAACAGCTGGGAGACTGACGGCACTTTGGATGCATGAAGAATCTGTAAGATAGAACAGCTGGGAGACTGACGGCACTTTGGATGCATGAAGAATCTGTAAGATAGAACAGCTGGGAGACTGACGGCACTTTGGATGCATGAACAATCTGTAAGATAGAACAGCTGGGAGACTGACGGCACTTTGGATGCATGAACAATCTGTAAGATAGAACAGCTGGGAGACTGACGGCACTTTGGATGCATGAAAAATCTGTAAGATAGAACAGCTGGGAGACTGACGGCACTTTGGATGCATGAAGAATCTGTAAGATAGAACAGCTGGGGGACTGACGGCACTTTGGATGCATGAAGAATCTGTAAAATAGAACAGCTGGGAGACTGACGGCACTTTGGATGCATGAAGAATCTGTAAGATAGAACAGCTGGGAGACTGACGGCACTTTGGATGCATGAAGAATCTGTAAGATAGAACAGCTGGGAGACTGACGGCACTTTGGATGCATGAACAATCTGTAAGATAGAACAGCTGGGAGACTGCCGGCACTTTGGATGCATGAACAATCTGTAAAATAGAACAGCTGGGAGACTGACGGCACTTTGGATGCATGAACAATCTGTAAGATAGAACAGCTGGGAGACTGCCGGCACTTTGGATGCATGAACAATCTGTAAGATAGAACAGCTGGGAGACTGACGGCACTTTGGATGCATGAAGAATCTGTAAGATAGAACAGCTGGGAGACTGACGGCACTTTGGATGCATGAAGAATCTGTAAGATAGAACAGCTGGGAGACTGACGGCACTTTGGATGCATGAACAATCTGTAAAATAGAACAGCTGGGAGACTGACGGCACTTTGGATGCATGAACAATCTGTAAGATAGAACAGCTGGGAGACTGCCGGCACTTTGGATGCATGAACAATCTGTAAGATAGAACAGCTGGGAGACTGACGGCACTTTGGATGCATGAAGAATCTGTAAGATAGAACAGCTGGGGAGACTGACGGCACTTTGGATGCATGAAGAATCTGTAAGATAGAACAGCTGGGAGACTGACGGCACTTTGGATGTATGAACAATCTGTAAGATAGAACAGCTGGGAGACTGACGGCACTTTGGATGCATGAAGAATCTGTAAGATAGAACAGCTGGGAGACTGACGGCAGTTTGGATGCATGAAGAATCTGTAAGATAGAACAGCTGGGGGACTGACGGCACTTTGGATGCATGAAGAATCTGTAAGATAGAACAGCTGGGAGACTGACGGCACTTTGGATGCATGAAGAATCTGTAAGATAGAACAGCTGGGAGACTGACGGCACTTTGGATGCATGAAGAATCTGTAAGATAGAACAGCTGGGAGACTGACGGCACTTTGGATGCATGAAGAATCTGTAAGATAGAACAGCTGGGAGACTGACGGCACTTTGGATGCATGAAGAATCTGTAAGATAGAACAGCTGGGAGACTGACGGCACTTTGGATGCATGAAGAATCTGTAAAATAGAACAGCTGGGAGACTGACGGCACTTTGGATGCATGAACAATCTGTAAGATAGAACAGCTGGGAGACTGACGGCAGTTTGGATGCATGAAGAATCTGTAAAATAGAACAGCTGGGAGACTGACGGCACTTTGGATGCATGAAGAATCTGTAAGATAGAACAGCTGGGGGACTGACGGCACTTTGGATGCATGAAGAATCTGTAAGATAGAACAGCTGGGAGACTGACGGCACTTTGGATGCATGAAGAATCTGTAAGATAGAACAGCTGGGAGACTGACGGCACTTTGGATGCATGAAGAATCTGTAAGATAGAACAGCTGGGAGACTGACGGCACTTTGGATGCATGAACAATCTGTAAGATAGAACAGCTGGGAGACTGACGGCACTTTGGATGCATGAACAATCTGTAAGATAGAACAGCTGGGAGACTGACGGCACTTTGGATGCATGAAAAATCTGTAAGATAGAACAGCTGGGAGACTGACGGCACTTTGGATGCATGAAGAATCTGTAAGATAGAACAGCTGGGGGACTGACGGCACTTTGGATGCATGAAGAATCTGTAAAATAGAACAGCTGGGAGACTGACGGCACTTTGGATGCATGAAGAATCTGTAAGATAGAACAGCTGGGAGACTGACGGCACTTTGGATGCATGAAGAATCTGTAAGATAGAACAGCTGGGATACTGACGGCACTTTGGATGCATGAAGAATCTGTAAGATAGAACAGCTGGGAGACTGACGGCACTTTGGATGCATGAAGAATCTGTAAGATAGAACAGCTGGGAGACTGACGGCACTTTGGATGCATGAACAATCTGTAAGATAGAACAGCTGGGAGACTGCCGGCACTTTGGATGCATGAACAATCTGTAAGATAGAACAGCTGGGAGACTGACGGCACTTTGGATGCATGAAGAATCTGTAAGATAGAACAGCTGGGAGACTGACGGCACTTTGGATGCATGAAGAATCTGTAAGATAGAACAGCTGGGAGACTGACGGCACTTTGGATGTATGAACAATCTGTAAGATAGAACAGCTGGGAGACTGACGGCACTTTGGATGCATGAAGAATCTGTAAGATAGAACAGCTGGGAGACTGACGGCAGTTTGGATGCATGAAGAATCTGTAAGATAGAACAGCTGGGGGACTGACGGCACTTTGGATGCATGAAGAATCTGTAAGATAGAACAGCTGGGAGACTGACGGCACTTTGGATGCATGAAGAATCTGTAAGATAGAACAGCTGGGAGACTGACGGCACTTTGGATGCATGAACAATCTGTAAGATAGAACAGCTGGGAGACTGACGGCACTTTGGATGCATGAAGAATCTGTAATATAGAACAGCTGGGAGACTGACGGCACTTTGGATGCATGAACAATCTGTAAGATAGAACAGCTGGGAGACTGACGGCACTTTGGATGCATGAAGAATCTGTAATATAGAACAGCTGGGAGACTGACGGCACTTTGGATGCATGAAGAATCTGTAAGATAGAACAGCTGGGAGACTGACGGCACTTTGGATGCATGAAGAATCTGTAATATAGAACAGCTGGGAGACTGACGGCACTTTGGATGCATGAAGAATCTGTAAGATAGAACAGCTGGGAGACTGACGGCACTTTGGATGCATGAAGACTCTGTAAGATAGAACAGCTGGGAGACTGACGGCAGTTTGGATGCATGAAGAATCTGTAAAATAGAACAGCTGGGAGACTGACGGCACTTTGGATGCATGAACAATCTGTGAAGTGAAGTGAATTATATTTATATAGCGCTTTTCTCAAGTGACTCAAAGCGCTTTACATAGTGACACCCAATATCTAAGTTACATTTAAACCAGTGTGGGTGGCACTGGGAGCAGGTGGGTAAAGTTTCTTGCCCAAGGACACAACGGCAGTAACTAGGATGGCACAAGCGGGAATCGAACCTGCAACCCTCAAGTTGCTGGCACGGCCACTCTACCAAACGAGCTATGCCGCCCCTATCTGTAAGATAGAACAGCTGGGAGACTGACGGCCCTTTGGATGCATGAACAATCTGTAAGATAGAACAGCTGGGAGACTGACGGCACTTCGGGTGGGATGAGAAAAAGAAGCACTCCCCGTAAAGGGAAGCAGCACCTGCAATCAGCAAATTGCTCCATAAGATGGCGCTGCACAAGCCACAACGACATCCACGGTTCAGAACCCACATAAGGGCAAGGAAAAACTCACCCCAGTGGGACGTCGGTGACAGTGACTATGAGAAACATTGGAGAGGACTGCATATGTGGGCAACCCCCTCTAGGGAAGACCGAAAGCATTGGATGTCGAGCAGGTCTAACATGATATTGTGAAAGTCCAGTCAATAGTGGATTCAACATACCAGTGAGAGTCCAGTCCATAGTGGATCCAATATAGTAGCAAGAGTCCCGTCCATAGTGGAGCCAGCAGGAGACCATACCAAGCGGAGACGGGTCAGCAGCGCAGAGATGTACCCAACCGATGCACAGGCGAGCGGTCCATCCCGGGTCCCGACTCTGGACAGCCAGCACTTCATCCATGGCCACTGGACCTGTTTTCCCCCCCGCACCCCCTCCATAAGGGAGAGGAGGGCAGAGGAGAAAAAGAAAAGAAACGGCAGATCAACTGGTCTAGAAAGGGGGTCTATTTAAAGGCTAGAGTATACTTCTACTTCTCCTCTCTGAGCTGCAACCTTATCGTGGTAGAGGAGTTTGCGTGTCCCAATGATCCTAGGAGCTATGTTGTCCGGGGGCATAAAGCCCCCTGGTAGGGTCTCCCAAGGCAAACAGGTTCTAGGTGAGGGATCAGACAAAGAGCAGCTCGAAGACCTTTATGAAGAAGAAACATTATGGACCCAGATTTCCCTCGCCCGGACGCGGGTCACCGGGGCCCCCCTCTGGAGCCAGGCCCGGAGGTGGGGCACGATGGCGAGCGCCTGGTGGCCGGGCCTGTTCCCATGGGGCCCGGCCGGGCACAGCCCGAAGAGGCAACGTGGGTCACCCCTCCAATGGGCTCACCACCCATAGCAGGGGCCATAGAGGTCGGGTGCATTGTGAGCTGGGCGACAGCCGAAGGCAGGGCACTTGGCGGTCCGATCCTCGGCTACAGAAGCTAGCTCTTGGGACGTGGAACGTCACGTCACTGGGGGGGAAAGAGCCTGAGCTAGTGCGCGAAGTCGAGAAATTCCGGCTGGATATAGTCGGACTCACTTCGACGCACAGCAAGGGCTCTGGAACCACTTCTCTCGAGAGGGATTGGACCCTCTTCCACTCTGGCGTTGCCGGCAGTGAGAGGCAACGGGCTGGGGTGGCAATTCTTGTTTCCCCCCGGCTCAAAGCCTGTACGTTGGAGTTCAACCCGGTGGACGAAAGGGTAGCCTCCCTCCGCCTTCGGGTGGGGGGACGGGTCCTGACTGTTGTTTGTGCTTATGCACCAAACAGCAGTTCAGAGTACCCACCCTTTTTGGGAACGTTGGAGGGAGTACTGGAAAGTGCTCCCCCGGGTGATTCCCTTGTCCTACTGGGAGACTTCAACGCTCACGTTGGCAACGACAGTGAAACCTGGAGAGGCGTGATTGGGAAGAATGGCCGCCCGGATCTGAACCCGAGTGGTGTTTTGTTATTGGACTTTTGTGCTCGTCACAGTTTGTCCATAACAAACACCATGTTCAAACATAAGGGTGTCCATATGTGCACTTGGCACCAGGACACCCTAGGCCGCAGTTCCATGATCGACTTTGTAGTTGTGTCATCGGATTTGCGGCCTCATGTTATGGACACTCGGGTGAAGAGAGGGGCGGAGCTTTCTACCGATCACCACCTGGTGGTGAGTTGGCTGCGATGGTGGGGGAGGATGCCGGACAGACCTGGGAAGCCCAAACGCATTGTGAGGGTCTGCTGGGAACGTCTGGCAGAGTCTCCTGTCAGACAAAGTTTCAATTCCCACCTCCGGAAGAACTTTGAACATGTCACGAGGGAGGTGCTGGACATTGAGTCCAAGTGGACCATGTTCCGCACCTCTATTGTCGAGGCGGCCGCAAGGTAGTTGGTGCCTGTCGGGGCGGCAATCCTAAAACCCCTTGGTGGACACCAGCTGTGAGGGATGCCGTCAAGCTGAAGAAGGTGTCCTATCGGGTCCTTTTGGCTCATAGGACTCCGGAGGCAGTGGACAGGTACCGACAGGCCAAGCGGTGTGCAGCTTCAGCGGTCGCGGAGGCAAAAACTCGGACATGGGAAGAGTTCGGGGAAGCCATGGAAAACGACTTCCGGACGGCTTCGAAGCGATTCTGGACCACCGTCCGCCGCCTCAGGAAGGGGAAGCAGTGCACTATCAACACCGTGTATGGTGCGGATGGTGTTCTGCTGACCTCGACTGCGGATGTTGTGGATAGGTGGAAGGAATACTTCGAAGACCTCCTCAATCCCACCAACACGTCTTCCTATGAGGAAGCAGTGCCTGGGGAATCTGTGGTGGACTCTCCTATTTCTGGGGCTGAGGTCGCTGAGGTAGTTAAAAAGCTCCTCGGTGGCAAGGCCCCAGGGGTGGACGAGATCCGCCCGGAGTTCCTTAAGGCTCTGGATGCTGTGGGGCTGTCTTGGTTGACAAGACTTTGCAGCATCCCGTGGACATCGGGGGCGGTACCTCTGGATTGGCAGACCGGGGTGGTGGTTCCTCTCTTTAAGAAGGGGGACCGGAGGGTGTGTTCCAACTATCGTGGGATCACACTCCTCAGCCTTCCCGGTAAGGTTTATTCAGGTGTACTGGAGAGGAGGCTACGTCGGATAGTCCAACCTCGGATTCAGGAGGAACAGTGTGGTTTTCGTCCTGGTCGTGGAACTGTGGACCAGCTCTATACTCTCGGCAGGGTTCTTGAGGGTGCATGGGAGTTTGCCCAACCAGTCTACATGTGCTTTGTGGACTTGGAGAAGGCATTCGACCGTGTCCCTCGGGAAGTCCTGTGGGGAGTGCTCAGAGAGTATGGGGTATCGGACTGTCTTATTGTGGCGGTCCGTTCCCTGTACGATCAGTGCCAGAGCTTGGTCCGCATTGCCGGCAGTAAGTCGAACACATTTCCAGTGAGGGTTGGACTCCGCCAAGGCTGTCCTTTGTCACCGATTCTGTTCATAACTTTTATGGACATAATTTCTAGGCGCAGTCAAGGCGTTGAGGGGTTCCGGTTTGGTAACCGCAGGATTAGGTCTCTGCTTTTTGCAGATGATGTAGTCCTGATGGCTTCATCTGACCGGGATCTTCAGCTCTCGCTGGATCGGTTCGCAGCCGAGTGTGAAGCGACCGGAATGAGAATCAGCACCTCCAAGTCCGAGTCCATGGTTCTCGCCCGGAAAAGGGTGGAGTGCCATCTCCGGGTTGGGGGGGAGACCCTGCCCGAAGTGGAGGAGTTCAAGTATCTAGGAGTCTTGTTCACGAGTGAGGGAAGAGTTGATCGTGAGATCGACAGGCGGATCGGTGCGGCGTCTTCAGTAATGCGGACGTTGTACCGGTCCGTTGTGGTGAAGAAGGAGCTGAGCCGGAAGGCAAAGCTCTCAATTTACCGGTCGATCAACGTTCCCATCCTCACCTATGGTCATGAGCTTTGGGTCATGACCGAAAGGATAAGATCACGGGTACAAGCGGCCGAAATGAGTTTCCTCCGCCGTGTGGCGGGGCTCTCCCTTAGAGATAGGGTGAGAAGCTCTGCCATCCGGGAAGAACTCAAAGTAAAGCCGCTGCTCCTTCACATCGAGAGGAGCCAGATGAGGTGGTTCGGGCATCTGGTCAGGATGCCACCCGAACGCCTCCCTAGGGAGGTGTTTAGGGCACGTCCAACCGGTAGGAGGCCACGGGGAAGACCCAGGACACGTTGGGAAGACTGTCTCCCGGCTAGCCTGGGAACGCCTCGGGATCCCCCGGGAAGAGCTAGACGAAGTGGCTGGGGAGAGGGAAGTCTGGGTTTCCCTGCTTAGGCTGTTGCCCCCGCGACCCGACCTCGGATAAGCGGAAGATGATGGATGGATGGATGGATGCTTCTACTTCTAGAGCTTATTTAATCTTACCCCTTTTCCTTTACATAGCAGTTGCTAAAACATTTGTTCACTTCCTGTTCACAACTTATTCACAATATACTCCATAAATAATAATACAAATAAATGAATAAATAATAAATAGTGAAGTAAGTTGTATTTCATATGGTGAGATGAGTAAGATTATCTAGAAAATTGATGGATGGCAGGAAACCAGAGTACCCGGAGGGAACTGAGATAGGCTCCAGCAACCCCAAAAGGGACAAGCGGTAGAAAATGGATGGATGAATGAAATAAATTCAGAATTTTTATCATGGTTCTTGTTCTTTGTGCTTTGTAAACACTTTAAATTTGAAGAGTTTCTTGAAGTGGATTATATTAGATTAGATTAGATAAATAGATTAGATAGTACTTATTCCGTCAGGAAAATTACAATTTTCAGCACACTGGATATATTAGTACAATATATTAGTACAATTAATATTAGTACATTGTTTGATTTCTTTGCTTAATCCATTCCATAATTTAATCCCACAGACTGATATACTGAAGGTCTTAAGTGTTATACATGCGTACAAATGTTTAAATTACATATAAATATAAATATAATCTTAGAAAACTAAGATTATATTTTTCCTTTTTTGTTGAGAAGAATTGTTGAACATTCTTGGGTAGCATTTTATAGTTTGCTTTATGTATAATTTAAGCTGTTGTGTAATTTAAGTTGCAAACTCATTATGTTGTGGAATTTCAGGATTTTCGAGTCAATAAATTAAGGGTTTGAATGTTCTCTATAGCCAACATTATATATTATTCTAACTGATCTTTTTTGTAACACTGTTAGTGAATGAAGTGTCTTTTCAATCAATCAATCAATCAATCAATCAATCAATCAATCAATCAATCAATCAATCAATGTTTATTTATATAGCCCTAAATCACAAATGTCTCAAAGGACTGTACAAACCACTACGACTACGACATCCTCGGAAGAACCCACATAAGGGCAAGGAAAACTCACACCCAGTGACAATGATGACTATGAAAACCTTGGAGAGGACCTCAAATGTGGGCAAACCCCCCCCCCAAGGGGACCGAAAGGAATGGATAATGGATGTCGAGCGGGTTTAACATGATACTGTGAAAGTTCAATCCATAGTGGATCCAACACAGCCGCGAGAGTTCAGTTCAAAGTGGATCCAAGACAGCAGCGAGAGTCCCGTCCACAGGAAACCATCCCAAGCGGAGTCGGATCAGCATCGTAGAGATGTCCCCAACCGATACACAGGCGAGCGGTCCATCCTGTGTCCCGACGAGCGGTCCATCCTGGGTCTCGACTCTGGACAGCCAGTACTTCATCCATGGTCATCGGACCGGACCCCCTCCACAAGGGAGGGGGGGACAGAGGAGAAAAAGAAAAGAAGCGGCAGATCAACTGGTCTAAAAGGGAGTTGTATTTAAAGGCTAGAGTATACATATTAGTTTTAAGGTGAGACTTAAATGCTTCTACTAAGGTAGCATCTCGAACAGAGTACTGGAGCCCGAACGGAAAACGCTATATAGCCGGCAGACTTTTTTTGGGCTTTAGGAATCACTAATAAGCCGGAGTCTTTTGAACGCAGATTTCTTGCCGACACATATAGTACAATACAATCGGCAAGATAGATTTTGTATTTATTTCCCATAGTTCTGCACAATTTTGCGCATCATTATTAAAAATTCCTATCTGAAATAATAATAATCTGTTACGGCGGGGTTGCAGCTTACTGCGAGGTTCGTTCCCCCGGGATGCAAACGGGACGACTCCGGACAGGACTTGCAGGTAGGAACATGATTTAATCTTCAAAATCAAACACGTACCACAAACCCAAAACAAGCAGGAGGAAAACGTGGGAAGCCAAGGTTACCTCTAAGCACAGGAAGCATAAACTCGGAGACAAGAACTACGAACGTAACTTTTGCATGAAGCAAACAAAGAAGCCAGGACGATTGTGGCGAGAGAGTGAATGAATAGCTCTCTGATTAGTGGTCGACTGCAGGTGAGCGTGGCGACCACTAACCAGAGGCAAGTGAACCAAATTAATCCCCATAGAAACCAAAACAAACCCAGAGGTGCACAAAACAGGAACTAAGGGAGTCCAAAAATAACAGAACATAACAAAAACATGATCCGGTCCACGGATCATGACATAATCATCATCATCATAGTTGGGAATCAACCAAAACAAATATAAAACATTATTGAAATAATAGATTACATTGTATTTATATTATATTTTTAGATAGTGAATGATATTAATAATAGCAGCAATGGAATATTAAACTAATGTAATGCATACTGTATATGTTTTATCTTCATTAAAAACATGCAAATAGTGTTTGTTGTATTATTTACAGTACATTAGGGTTGTACGGTATATCGGTATTACTATAGTACAGCAATACTAAAGAATCATATTCGGTACTATACCGCCTCTGAAAAGTACTAGCTCGTCAAAATGTAAACAAATGCCATTGGTGGATCTCCACCTGACATCCACTGTAATGATACCAAGTACAGGAACGTATCCAGTCGATACTACCATGCTTAGGTCAATATTTTTTGTAATCATGGTATAGCTCGGTTGGTAGAGCAGCCGTGCCAGCAACTTGAGGGTTGCAGGTTCGATCCCTGCTTCCGCCATCCTAGTCACTGCCGTTGTGTCCTTGGGCAAGACACTTTACCCACCTGCTCAAGGTGCTACCCACACTTGTTTAAATGTAAAAATTAGATATTGGGTTCCACTATGTAAAGTGCTTTGAGTCACTAGAGAAAAAGCGCTATATAAATATAATTCACTTCACTTCTTTATTTTTTTTTTTTTAATTTATGTTATGTGTATAAATATGTCCCTGGAGACATGAGGACTTCGAATATGACCAATGTATGATCCTGTATTGTAACTACTTGGTATTGGATTGATACCCAAAGGTGTGGTATCATCCAAAACTAATGTAAAGTATCAGACAACAGAAGAATAAGTGATTGCTACATTTTAACAGAGGAGTAGACAGAACAAGTAAAACAAAAAGTAAGCAGATATTAACAGTAAATGAACAAGTAGATTAATAACCCATTTTCTACCACTTGTCCTTAATAATGTTTACAAAATAATAGAATGGAAAATGACACAATATGTTACTGCAAAAGTAAGCAGCTAAATTTGGAGCCTTTGTTTGCTTACTTACTAATAAAAGAAGAGTTGTCTTGTACGTTCAGTATTTTATTTAAAGACAAACTTGCAATGAGAAACATATGTTCAATGTACCTTTAGATGTTTTGTTAAAATTAAGCCAATAATGCCATTTTTTGTGGTCGACTTAATCTAGAAAAGTACTGAAAAGTATCGAAATAATGTTGACTAACGCGGATAATGCAATATGAAAAAATATTACAAACTGTAATATTCCTAATAAAACGAAGTGCAAGCACAATATCAAACATACTACTAAAAAAAAAAAGTTTGAAGAACTAAATTTAAGAACTAATTTCCGGTTTTATTTTGAAAGTGTCTTTAATCATTACCTGTTTCCGTCCAACCAGCTGGTTTTGCTTGATCCTAACGGGAAAGTTTAAAGGTAGGTAAAAGTGTCCCTCCTTTTGAGTGATTAATCTCTAGTCTTTGAGTGCGTATAAAAAGTCCATCTTGTCTTCCCTTCGCATGACAAAGATGACTCTTGAAAACGTTTTTTTTTTGCTCGTGGTAATCAGTGCAGGTATGCTAACCAGCTTGCAATGATGTGAACTATTGTGTTGTCAACCAAGCTCCACTTGTCCAGTGCTCGAAACACTTACGTTAAGGCATCAACTGAAGTTCAACGCGCCACTATTGTGTCTCGCCTTTAGTTACCTATTAAAAAACATTTTTGTGTTCCATAAAATCACAACTACCGTATTTCCTTGAATAGCCGCCCGGGCGCTAATTAATTTAAAACCTCTTCCCACTCCTGCGCTTATTCAAGGCATGCGGTAAAAGTAAGCAGGCGCTAATAATTTTAAAACCTCTTCTCACCCCTGCACTTACCAATGGCATGCAGTAAAAAATTGAGTGTGATGTAAGGATACCATCATAAAAAGCACATTTAATAATAAAAAAAAAACAACGTTATTATGGTTATTATTTTCAGCACCAAAGGCTTGGAATAACCTACAATTCGAATATTCAACTTAAAACCCTTGTTACATTAAATGAGTTTAAAGCTTCTGTGAAAGGATTGCAGTCTACCTTGTCTGTATGCACATGTGTCATATGAGCAAATTTTAATGTTGTAAATGTGATGTTTTATGTGTTTACTGTTTTTAAAGGCCTACTGAAATGAGATTTTCTTATTTAAACGGGGATAGCAGGTCCATTCTATGCGTCATACTTGATCATTTCGCGATATTGCCATATTTTTGCTGAAAGGATTTAGTAGAGAACATCCACGATAAAGTTCGCAACTGGAGAAAAGCCCTGCCTCTACCGGAAGTCGCAGACGATGACGTCACATGTTGATGGCTCCTCATATATTCACATTGATTTCAAAACACGAATTGGTATGTCAGACTTAGCCCTGTCTTGGTCCAACTCTTATCTTACTGATAGTATGCAGTGTGTCTCCCATAACAATGTGACCTCGGACTACGTTAAGGTAACGTGTGGAGTTCCCCAGGGTTCGGTCCTTGGCCCTGCACTCTTCAGCATCTACATGCTGCCGCTAGGTGACATCATACGAAAATACGGTGTTAGCTTTCACTGTTATGCTGATGACACCCAACTCTACATACCCCTAAAGCTGACCAACACGCCGGATTGTAGTCAGCTGGAGGCGTGTCTTAATGAAATTAAACAATGGATGTCCGCTAAATTTTTGCAACTCAACGCCAAAAAAACGGAAATGCTGATTATCGGTCCTGCTAGACACCGACCTCTATTTAATAATACAACTCTAACATTTGACAACCAAACAATTAAACAAGGCGACACGGTAAAGAATCTGGGTATTATCTTCGACCCAACTCTCTCCTTTGAGGCAGACATTAAAAGCGTTACTAAAACGGCCTTCTTTCATCTCCGTAATATCGCTAAAATTCGCTCCATTCTGTCCACTAAAGACGCTGAGATCATTATCCATGAGTTTGTTACGTCTCGCCTTGATTACTGTAACGTATTATTTTCGGGTCTCCCCATGTCTAGCATTAAAAGATTACAGTTGGTACAAAATGCGGCTGCTAGACTTTTGACAAGAAAAAGAAAGTTTGATCACATTACGCCTGTACTGGCTCACCTGCAATGGCTTCCTGTGCACTTAAGATGTGACTTTAAGGTTTTACTACTTACGTATGAAATACTTCACGGTCTAGCTCCATCCTATCTTGCCGATTGTATTGTACCATATGTCCCGGCAAGAAATCTGCGTTCAAAGGACTCCTGCTTATTAGTGATTCCCAAAGCCCAAAAAAAGTCTGCGGGCTATAGAGCGTTTTCATTTCGGGCTCCAGTACTCTGGAATGCCCTCCCGGTAACAGTTCGAGATGCCACCTCAGTAGAAGCATTTAAGTCTCACCTTAAAACTCATTTGTATACTCTAGCCTTTAAATAGACTCCCTTTTTAGACCAGTTGATCTGCCGTTTCTTTTCTTTTTCTTCTATGTCCCACCCTCCCTTGTGGAAGGGGTCCGGTCCGATCCGGTGGCCATGTACTGCTTGCCTGTGTATCGGCTGGGGACATCTCTGCGCTGCTGATCCGCCTCCGCTTGGGATGGTTTCCTGCTGGCTGCGCTGTGAACGGGTCTCTCGCTGCTGTGTTGGATCCGCTTTGGACTGGACTCTCGCGACTGTGTTGGATCCATTATAGATTGAACTTTCACAGTATCATGTTAGACCCGCTCGACATCCATTGCTTTCCTCCTCTCCAAGGTTCTCATAGTCATCATTGT